>NW_015664999.1:285137-287899 GCF_001515625.1 Sinocyclocheilus rhinocerous | reverse complement strand
CTTGTCGTGTATTGATGTTGTAACCCGCTGTCGGTGAGTCTAGTTCATTCATGTCATGTCAAGTCTGTTCATGTCAAGGCAAGTTTGGATTATTGTTTGGATCACTTGTAAATAAACTGCACATGGGTTCTTCACTACGCTCGCCTTCAGTGGACTGAATCATTACAATTGTAAAGTAAATAAATAAATAATTTACTTAATGTATTTCATTTTTAAAACAGCAAATTTAAAATAGCTGCTTTTAATATCTGTAATTATTTATTTACATAATATCTTCACCGTGAAATTTTCTCAGATTCCTACTTGTCATGGTTCTTATTACGTTCAAGTAGGTGTAGCATCATGTATGCCTACTGACAAATCGACATGTTAGCCAATATTGAAAATTTTATTTGAAAAGTACTTATTTAGTGTGAGTGTCACTTTGTAAACGAATACCATCACAACCTCTAGAATGACTCGCATTTGATCTAGGTCACAATTGAACAAGGAATTAGTAATGTATTAAAGTAATCATTACAAGCTTAGACAGCTCCCATGAACAGTCTTTCAAATGAATAACAGAGATTGTGCCTTTTCAAATAAAATGAAAGACAGATATGTAAGGGATAGACCCTCACAGTCAATACACAAACAAGCACTACTTTATGATTGCATTATTTATCTCTAGTCTGAGGTTCATAGAGGTGATGTGAATGGCTGATCTCCATTAAACTCTCAGAGGATCAGCACTGTATATAGCAGTTACAGACTAACTCAGCATCAGAGCGTGAGAGAAAATACAGAGAGCATACAATTGCTTTCATTGCAAGTATTGTTTCTTGCATTGAAGCAAAGGTCATTTAATCTATAATGTAGTGCACAAAATCCTTGCATTTCCTGTCAGAGCATGATGCATATGCTTGCCCAGACTTTTGTCATCTCATAACTTTGCAACGTGCATAGACCTTTAAAGACAAAAAAGCAATGGCATTAAAGGGACCCAAGTGGGGGCTTATCTTATAATCTTTGTCTTGCTGCCAAAGTAGCAACACTCTTCAGGTTCACAGCACTAATGTTACGCATCCTGCATCCTCATACCCACACACTTTGATCGGGCCGGCTCCAGGCATGGGCAGGGGTGGGCTGAGCCCACCCAAATGTGAACTATAGGTAAAGATCGCATTAATCTTTTTATGCAGTGATTAAAAGCAATATGAAGCGGACTGTATTTTGAGATGTTTAATAAGGAGCTGAAGACTGCCCCAACAATCATAAAACAACACTAGAAATTGCATCATTTTTCTTTTATTAGCTGAACGCAAAGGCGCGCTACATTCACGCGGTTTCAGTCTGTTGCGCAAAAACAAAGGCTGATAACGAGCGAAAACGGGCAGAAATATTTGCGCGCTATCAGTGTGCGAATTACGGGAGTTTAATACGTATCTTTAAATTGAATGTAAGAAACAAACTGCCTGCTTAAATGACCACAATGTTACAAACAACAACACTGAAATAAGAGCTTGTGCGATGAAAGTTGTGTTCATTACTATATAGCAACAGTCGGCTCACGAAGCGTTTTCTTTCAGAATATTCATAGGACAAAAGTAAAAACTGTTGCATTTTAAGACGTTTTAAAATCTACATTTTCTGGTCTGCCTCAGCTCCAGCCGTCTAACAGCGCTCATCAATGTCAAAATGATTGAGATGACCAATCAAATCAAAGAAGGAGGGCCTTACTGTTCACAGAAACCGAGTGTGGCTCTTCAGTGAAGGTACAAATAGCTAAACGTGTAACAGCTATTTTACAATTGTTTTACAATGATATAAACGACCAACAATATCCAGTGATGCAAACTATTCGACTTTTTATTTATTTCTTTTTTTTTTTTGCCATTTTGAATTGAATGTAGGCCTGACAATAGCATTTTTCTGTTTTGCATTTTCAACATATTAGGAATACAAATAAAATTGAATGGTGCATATTTTAAAATAAAAATATTATTTGCAGTTCAGATTGATTACTTTGCAAAAAAATCATATTCTTGTTCTTTTACTGTTCTTTTTTCTTCTTTTAATTTATTGGACTTAAGAATAAGTGTGATTCATAAAGGTTCCTAAGTGTTAAGACTAGGTCTCAGCTCCTAAATGATTTAAGAGAGCTGGAGAGGTCTCCTAACCTAGTTAGGAGGAGTAACAAGCAAAAGGAGGAGACACACTTTCCAACGAAGATATGACATATTGGAGTTATATGTTGATAAAATGATACAAACTTGATCGCCAAGATAGTAAATTCTTTTTGTAACTGACCAAGTAAGAAATTTAATAACTTGTTCCACTCTACAAATCAATGCTCTAACTGCAGAAATTAAAGTAGTAAAAATTTTTGGCTGGAAAATTGGAAAAAATGCAACAATGCACCGGTGATGACACAGTAAGCAGGGTCTTAAATATTGTGGCACTAATCCCACCAAACACAACAGTGGCCAAAAGTGAGTTCATAATTTCTTTGTATGACAGCATGGCCAAAAAGTATGACCGCACAATTTGGTATGCTTCATTGCATTATTATCACAAATAAAACAAGTGACTCGGAGCAACTATGCAACATGCTTACAAAATCTTTAACACATTTTTTTTTAAATAAGGGTGAAGATGTCAAATTTCCTAGGCCGGACATCCATTTTGGCCACTACTATATCATGTTCATTGACCTTCCAACTGACCGTCAAACCATGCTGCAAAAACAAGCCACTTTTATGAGGATTGTGGGCTTTCCTGGA
>NW_015664999.1:263516-284935 GCF_001515625.1 Sinocyclocheilus rhinocerous | reverse complement strand
AAGCATTTTAAAAAATACTTAATGAAATGATTGTGTTGTAGTTACATTAAATGATTGGTGTTGTGCTGCTGTGACTTTACATGAGCAGGCTCACTATTGGCTGATTCAGAGGTTGAGGTCAGCCATTTTGTGTTGACATCTTTGTAGTCCTTAGTTCACAACACTTAAGTGTCACCTCAGTCAACACTTAAGAATCAGTCTTAGACTTTACTGAAAGTTGCTTTTAGCTTCTTTATAAAGGTCTCCTACTCTTAGACAAGTCCTACTTTTTACTAAGAATTTGTTGACACTTAAGTCAAAGCTTAAGACTATTCTTAAGAGCATTTCTGAGAAGTTTTATACATACGGGCCCTGGTCTTTATTTTACTCAAAACAATTGGTCCCCCCCAATGTTCTAGAGTAGACATTATTACGGCCTTGTTTGGTATAGGCCTAAATAAAAAAAACTTGGTTAAAAGAATCACCAGTGTAGAAACATGATCCAGAGAAAGAGAACAAAGAGGACTGTTTTTTACTATTCAGTAAAGAAAAAAAAGTTTATTTTGTTGCGAAAGTTAATGATATTCTATGGTTCGCTATAGACTGCCCACAAAAGCATGATATTGCTCTTTTTTCAGGGTACATATATCAACAACACCGCAATAAGTTGCATAGTTAACAGCAATATCTACAGTCTAAATTTCTAGACTGTATCTCACCCCCTCCCCACCCTCCAAAAAAATTAAAAATCGCCTACCCAGGATATCTACCCGCCCACCCTTCTATAGAGATTAAGAACCGGCGGGAGGGTTAGAGTGAGCAGATGTGGGTGGGCTTGAGATGGGCGGCGTTATGCAAATCTTCTCACATCGTGACGTAGACATGTGGGGTGTGTTAGAACGAGCCGTTTTAGGTAGGCGTGGCTGACTCTTAACTTAAATAAAGAATATCTCTTTGGATTTGAGACTTTAGTCTTTGCAACTTTACAGATCTTCTTTATGCACCAAGAGCTTGTAACACTCCAAAGAGAAAGGAAAAATTGAAATCGCATCATATGACCCCTTTAAACACTTCATTCATTCATGCACGCTGCAAAAATGATTTTCTTACTAAGTATTTTTTTCTTATTTCAAGTACAAATATCAAAACATTCTTAAATCAAGATGGATTTTCTATATAAGAAAATGATATAAGATATTTAGTCTTGTTTCCTGGGGGGATCTAAATTAAGTGCATTTTACTTAAGTAAAATTATCTGCAAGTGTGGTAATAAAAATAATCTTAATGCAAATGGAAAACAAGATTATTCGGAGTGTCTGTTACTAACTGCAAATTGAACTAACTTAATTCAGCTGTTCTGAAACCGAAAACTCAAGAGTTTTCCATCTCAGAGTAAGTCAACTCAGAGTTCAAGTTTTAACTCAGAGTTGGTTGAACCTCCTTATTGAAACGGGCCCCTGGAGAACATTCAGCCTGTAATTATTTACTGTTTTTATACAAACTCCAGGGTCATGTAGAAATAACATTTCCCATCTGAATCGACTTTTCAGAAAGTGCACATTTTGGTTATAACAGAGACATGTGAAGTGAGGCAACATTGAGAAGCAAATTGAGCCAAGATAAACAAATAAAAAAGGGTCTGCTGGTCACACAAAGCTTTAAGATGACTTAAGAAGAATACAAGGCATAAGTTACATGTTACACTATAGTTAGGATACTTTAAGGTGTTTTATGGAGTTTGACAGCCCCTACTCTGGTCACTTTATGGAGTAGTTTTTTTGGAAAAGAGCAGTGTAAATAATTTGTCATACTGGTTTTGAATGATAAAGGTAAGTGAGTGAATAGTGACATAATTTGTAAGTGCAATCGCTATGAAATGATTTATAAAAGTCCTTAACTGTTAAAGCTGCAGTCCGTAACTTTTTTTGGTTAAAAATGATCCGAAATCAATATTTCAGCAAGTAGGCCTACATAACCAGCCAGTGTTCAAAACTATTGCCTTACTTTAGCCTGATTCACAACGGTTAGATTATAATGTTTTCTGATTTGAGTGGTATGGGTAGGTTTTCGCGGGAAATTCGAGCATGGCACTGCGTCATTACGTCACTTCTGTAAACATAAAGAAGTTGTCCCAGCTACTAGGCTATCGCATGTGAGGATCCTGCAGGTGGTGGATCGTTTATAGCCTTTTCTCACAGCAGCTGAAATAATTAAATGTATCATTTTGATGGCAGATTGTAATCCAGAAAGGATTATGCGTTTATGAAACACATGTGGATTAAATTAAATTATATTCCAGTTTTAAATGTGCTTCTGATAACAGATAGCCTGGGATTACACAAGATTTGTATTTTAAAGACAACCAGTTCGAAGGGAGCATAATTTGCTTTTTGGGTTAAAATAATTTCTTAATATGAAATTCGAGTGGTATGATAATTAGAGATTAGACTGTACAGAAATTCACCTCAAAACATTAGATTCATCCGTGCTAGAGCCGCGCCGGACCACAACCCACGCAAGGAAGATAATTCCGCACACAGCTGCAATTGCAGGTTTTTAAACAGAGATGGCGACAATGAGGCAAAACTTACGGACTGCAGCTTTAAAATGAAATTGTGAAAATTATTGCAAATATGGTGAGGGAATTTTTCTGAAAGTGTTGCACACTGTTTACAGAAATTTCTGCAGTTAATGGATTAACTGATGGATTCACTTTTATAAACAATCTAACTTAATAAATGAACTTAATAAGTGAACCTTAAAAGGTTAATAAGTGCAATATTCACATTGAATGGTGTGCAGCTGTTATAATACATTGCATTATTGATCTACTCATTCTTTATAGCATTTCCTATAGAGTAATATTAATAGTCTATAAAAAACAAAAATGGAAGTATGTAATGACCAAAAATTATAAACAAAACTCTAAACTCTCTTATATTATCGCTTTTTATCACGGAGTTCCCATGTGCAGTATACTGCACACTTGATGATGCTTTTCCTTCACTGTTTGCTCCAACTAAAAATAACTTTCATTTTTGTTATGTTAAAAAATGTTTGTAGTCACAGTTTATATTTTTACAGCATTTAATAATCTTTGTTAAAGTTAGTTAATAAAAATACATATCTTCATTGTTTGTTCATGTTAGTTCACACTGCATTAACTAATGATGTTACAACTTTTGATTTTTTAAAATGTATTTAAATGTATTAAAATGTAGAAATTAACATTTACTAAGATTAATAAATGCTGTAGAAATATTGTTCATTATTTGTTCATGTTTACTAGTGCAAGTAATGTTAACAAATGAAACCTTAAAGGTGCAATAGGTGATTGTCTTCAGAAACATTTTTTGTTATGCTGGTTGAAAGTCTCTTCACATCCCGATAGCAATCATTAAGTTAAGTGGTCTAAATGCATTTATCTGTATTTATATATTCTGTGGAAGTCGTAGGTCCAAGAAATGTTCGTCCAATCAAAACGCTTGGTCCGAGCGTTTTAATTGGCTTTCCTACCTGCCTGTCAACATATGTATTTGCATACCTCTTCGCACCCTGTTCGCGCAGACAGGATACGTCATCAGAGTGTTCACACCGTGCAGACAGAGCGAGAATGGCAGACAAACATCAACAACCAGACCTTCCTTCCTGGTATTGTAGTACTTTTAAAGTTTTCTCACCGGTGAATGACACATGATGTAGCCCAGCGGTTAATCTAGTCCTCGCGCCAGCTCGTTAGAAGACGTGATAAGAGATACATATGAAATGTGCAGAGCAGGAGGGCGCGAGGACTGGAATTAGGAACCGCTGATGTAGCCTATTGTAATGTTGTAAGACTCGAACCCACAACCTTTGGGTTACGAGTCCGACTCTCTAACCATTAGGCCACGACTTCCCCCTGCTGCACTACTGCACCTTTAATGTAAATTGTTACCATAATATATAAAAAACTTTGTTACTTCCTAATCAGTATTTTAAAAAATACTCTTCTAAGGTTACTGTCTCCTGAGGATGCATCATTCTGTTTGTAGCATTCTTCATTTGTTGTCCTCTAGGGAGTCTTCACTAGTGGTCCCCAATGCCGATATATCGGCCAATATTTGTCATTGCCTGTGCGCATGGAGCTCCGTTCTCCATGTTCATTAAGTTTACTGTCTTTGTTTAACAGTTCTGACTAATATATTATTATACAGAACTTTTTTTAAGCAAAGTTAGTAAAGGTATACGAAAAAGTATTATAGCTTTTGCTTTTTGATTAATAGTAACAGAAAGGCAAATGCTACAATACTTTGTCATCTACCGTCAGCATTCAGCATACAGTATATGTATTTAATTAAAAAAAGTATCTGAATATCTAATAATCATTTAACTAACCTTGCAAATTTTGTTGAATGTAGCTGTGAGATTCTCTGAAGTGTGCATTTGTAGACTGCATAAAAACATGTGAATTGGATGCGTACAGGAGAGGTGTGCTTTCACTAGACACGCATGATTGATTTCAAACTGCTTTTTTTGCAGCTATGACGTATTCATGTCATATTCATTGTGTGCTGTATGTAAAATTAGCACTAAGTTATTTGAAAAAATATGATTCCCAGTGTGCACAAACATTCCCAGTGTGCACAAACATATCAGATTACTGCTCTTCTAGTGTTCATTCCTTGTACCGCTTTTCGCTATTACTTTCCTTTTTTGACGTCTTCTTCAGGTCAAGTTTATCTTGGGCCTCTGCCCGTTTATCAAAATGACCATATTCACCGTACAAGTTAAATGACATAGAAAATACGAAATGTTTACAATCGGTGTGCAACTGTCACTGAGTTACTATGGTTACTAATTTTTTAGGCTAGCACATTCATTTAGAACTGTGATCAAACTGACTGGAACTATCTGTGCATTAAACGATTTTATTGCACACCTTCCAGCCAATCAGAATCAAGAATTCCAACAGACCATAGAATAACAGAATTTGCCATATAAATAAATCTCTTTATTTCACCGATTCATATTTTTATCAAGTTACTTTTCATATTTATTCTTTTTCAAATTATATAATTGAGTAAATAAATAAAATAAATATACATTTAATTTCAACAATTGCTATGCATCTGTTTTTTCTATCTTTAAATTCAGTAGTGCGATATCATATATCGGCCATTGGCCACCCTACTCTCTAAGATATCGGCTTCGGCCATCAAATAATCCATATCGTTCGACCACTAGTTTTCACTCTAAAAAAATTCAAAAACAGTTCCACAAAATCCTCGGAATGTCAATGGAGTATAACCCATTTGAGCATAATGAAATATAATTAAAATGTGAAAACACAAAAATGTGCACATTCAGTGTCTTTGAAAGTTACTGTTGATAACAGTATTCAAATATATGATATCATGTGCCATCATTTAAACTATGCGTTAAAAGATCCACAGAATCTCAAAAGCTCTCTCAGTTTTGTTGTCTAATAGGCAATCAGGAAAAATATGTGCAAATACTCTCTGGGTACCTGTGCTTGACATAAAATCCCATAACACCCTCTTCTGGAAAGCAAACACAGACATAGATTTTCTAAGAATCTGACCTGTTTCCTGCTGTCAGTGCCCCGAGTTTGTCCTCTCCTGGAGAAGGAGGTGAGGGGTCATCCAAGATCCTTTGAATCTGATACTGGATCTCTCTGGGTGACAGCAGGCGTCCTGCTCGGTAAACCCATAACCTGAAATACCGGCCCCTGTGGTACACGGCGACAAACTCACTGTCCTGCCAATGCTGCAGCACATCTGAGAGATCACAAGACTATGTCAATGACATAAGATCACTTTTTTATGTGTATTTGTGTCTCTATGAGTGTGTGTGTGTGTACCCGTCTCCTCTCCAGGCATGCGTGTGGTGTTGAACATGCGTTCACACTGAGCTGCACACAGCGGTATGACTGTACCAGGAATACGACTCTAGGTGAACCAGAGTACAGGATCTCAAAGACTTACAGCAAAACTGTTCAAAATATTCTCAGTTGAACAATACAGGAGTATGACAGTGTTGCTGTATTTACAACTGATTTATAATTCATATTTTGTATACATATAGGTAGTTGACCCGTAACATAAGTGTCCGATTAGCCATGGATGCCACTTACAAAATCATGACAAAAAACACAACCTAAAAACAAAGTTTTGTCACATACAGGATTGAGCTCCTCTCGGTTGACTTTGCGGCGATATAGGAACAGGGCTGTGATAGTATTCCCTGCTCGAGCTGCCTGAGTAGCCGTGGGTGTCACATACAGAAAATCCTGTGCATAACCAAACGCAGGGTGAGATTTTCCTTTCTTTGCTTTCATAGCATTAGATTATTGAAAGTGACAATGAGTAATGGTGTAGGCTCGCATACCATGCCATAATAGTTACTATTGACCATAATGGGACTCCGGCTCCGGAGATAAACATACTCTTCCCACCAGTCACTAACCTAGATGATACAATAAAATAATTAACATTCTGACTCTGCATAAGACTAAATTATCCTAATCAAATGTCTATAAAAAAACAAAATAACTCTATTACAAATTAAAGATCTCCAAAGGTTCATAATATCGCTGTGTTGATCTGATACACACACACCATTCACATGATCATACAGTTGGCTATGAGAGTATTAGCACATTGCTTTAAAAAATGCTATTTAAGAGTTGTTATTCAACAGAATGCTGGGACATCTATTTGCAACCTATTTAAAATGTCAAGTCAATTTAAAATGAGCTCTTCAGATCACATTAGAAAATTATTGCCAATTTGATAAAGTTGTTTTCAAAGAATGGTTTAACCAAAAATGAAAATTTGCTGAAAATGTATTCACCCTCAGGCCATTCAAGCTGCAGATGAGTTTGTTTCCCAATCGGAAAAAAAAATGGGATGAAATTTAGCATTACATCACCTGCTCACCAATAGACCTTCTCCAGTGAATGGGTGCCGTCAGAGTCAAACACCTGATAAAAACATCACAATATTCCACAAGTAATCCACACAACTCTAGTCAATCAATTAACCTCTAGTGAAGTTAAAAACTGAGTGTATTCGCTACGTTAATTAATGGACTGGAGTTGTGTGGATTACTTGATGTTTCATTCTGACGGCACCCATTCACTGCAGAGGATCCATTAGTGAGCAAATTATGTAATGCTACATTTCTCCAAATTTGTTCTGATGAAAAAACAAACTCATCTACATCTTGGATGGCCTGAAGGTAAAGAGCAAATTTTCATTTCTGATTGAACTATTCCTTTAATCATCTAAGATTCAATACCATTTTACCATTATTGATCAATTATCAGTTGTCACTTTTACTTGATTTTAATCAGCTATAGTATTGTATGTAACCACATGTTCATAATAAATAAGACTGATGATAGTTATGACATTGACCAGAAAATAATGTTCAGAATTGTTCAGCACTTACATAGTTTGTGGCCCACAGTGCTTTAAGTTTGAGGTATTTTTGTAGGCGGTTACCCAGACTTTTCTCAAACTCAGCAGCCAGTCTTGTCATTCGCTGAAAACCAGCCACATCTAGCAGTGGCTTCACTGACTCAAGATACTGAAATAGAGAGAACGGCTGAGATAGTATTCACTGGTATCCAAACCTCCAAGAACCCTGACAATTTTTATCATCACTCACTTCCCAGCAAACACGGACTCATGCACATTATGTGCACACAATTTAATTTACATTGCACTAACTCACTCTTTCCAATGTGTCTTTAATGGAAGGTACAGGCAGGTGTGGTAAAGACGTCTGATAGCTGTACAGTAATGGCTTTCTACTGGACAGCAATCTAACTAGGGTCTGACATGGAAAACAAGAGAGAGAAACAGTCAAATAGAAAAATATACAGGGTAAATATATAGAGTACAACAATAAGAATGGCCTAATGTGGTCCAGTGTGAGAGCTTTGGGCCAGTTGACTATAATGTCACCTCCCCTATTGGGATGGTGCTGTGTTATCAATATACAATATTCCACATCTAATGATCATGTATGTGTGCTTTTATGCCTTGAACACTTCAACATTTGGACTTCAGTGATGTATTGAAAAGTGCTGTTGGAAATTGTTCTTATTTTAATGTGTCACCATGGTTATATTATCTAGCCGGCTAATACAGATGAAGATTTGTTATAGTTGCAAGTATGACTTGTCATAGACTTGAGCATTAGCGTGAATATGTTAAAATGAGGGGGGAGGGAAATCAGAAATTTTTAACACTAAAGGGCTTTTCACACTTGAAATTGTTAACCCATTGCCGAATCTGTGATAGCTAAAAACAGTGCGGAACATAACATAGTTTCATTTGTCAGTCTACTAGCACGAAGGTTAATATTATTAAACTGAAAACAGAAATCTGCCCCTACATATATAAATCTGATGAGAGATGTAATGAAGCATTTGGAGCTAGAGAAAATCAGATTCTCCTTAAAAAACAAAGAAGAAAAATTCTTCTAAAATTTGGCAACTACTTATTTCAATTACTTGAAGTAGTTAAATTGATCCCTTAAAACAAATTATTATTTAAACTAAGAAGAGGATTAGACTACACACACACACACAAACAATTATTATTATGGAACCAACCCCCAGTGTTTGTGTATGTGTTGTAAGGTTGGCATATACCGTTTTCAAGAAAAATTCTAATAAATAAAGAAAAAAAAAAAGAAATGGTTAACCCTGGGTCATTCTAAACACTGCATAAACTGAATTCTGGGTTATCTTGTTTCACATTTCACACTGCTCATAATTCTCTTGTGGTTAACAATTGATCCTGGGTATTTGTCAGCTGACATTTCATTATGTACATTCCTAACGCCTGGGTTAATGCCCTTATTTGCATTAATAGTGTGTTTGTGAACTTACAAATGTCATGGAATTGTATTATTACAATTTTAAACAACTGTTTTCTATTTTGATCAATTTTTAATTTTCAGCAGTCATTACTCCAGTGTCACATGATCCTTCAGAAATCATTCTAATATGCTGATTTGGTGCTTAAAGTAACATTTCAGTGGTGAAAACAGTGTACATATACTAATACCATATTAGTATATATACACCAAATGTGTATATACTAATATGTAACTAAAATAGCTGTTTTACAGCTTGTAGTGAAAGTGAAAATGTTGGCAGGGAAAGTCCAAATCTGAACTGGCAATTGATTGAAGACAAATCCCTATATTGCTATTGTTTAAAGAGCATATCTTTACGGAAAATATTGAGGGGAAAAAATTTTACTTTTTCAGGGTACTAACCGCCCAGACTTTGGTCTTGGTAGAAATACGTCCATGTAGCTCAAACATCCATCGATGGTATGATAGGAGAAGCTTTAGGCAGAACCTCAGAGCCAGAATGAGAGACAACCACAGCAGAGTACTGAACAGCAGCACTGATAGGACAGTCTGACCTTGAGCACTCAATGACAGACTGACAAGAGAGAAACACAGAGGAGAAAATCTGCATCATCTCTTCCAGGTTGATATTAGGCCAGTGATGGGCAAACTTGGCCCTTCCAGGCCACTTTCCTGCAGAGATTTGATCCAACCCTGATAAAACTCACCTGCCTGTAGCTTTCTAGTAGTCTTGAAGACAATGATTAGCTGGTTCAGGTGTGTTTGATTAGAGTTGGAGCTAAACTCTGAAGGAAAGTGACCTGGAAGGGCCAAGTTTGCCCACCCCTGTATTAGGCTGTTTAAATACACTCAAATGTTGTCATTTCACAAAGACTACAAAGTTGGTACAATATTGCAGGTTAATCTTTCTATCCGAACATTCTACAATTAATCCAGAATGCAACAGCAAGATTAGTCTTTAACAAGCCGAAAAGAGCACGTCACACCTCTGTTGATCAGTTTGCACTGGCTAACAATAGCCACTCGCATAAAATTCAAGGCATTAATGTTTGCCTACAAAACAACCACTGGCTCTGCACCCCTTTACCTAAATTCACTTCTTCAGACTTATGTGCCCTTCAGAAGCTTGCTTCCTGCAAGTGAACGGTGCATTATAGTGCCATCCCAAAGAGGCACAAAATCACTTTCACAGACTTTTACCTTAACTGTTCCCTGCTGGTGGAATGACCTGCCCAACTCAATCATCTTGTCTTTAGCCACATCGCTTCCATATACACTTGACCTCTATACTAGCACTCCGTATTCTATTTCTATTCTGTCTACTTGTTTTCTTTTATTTATTTACAAAACTTGACCCTCTAACACTAACATTCTCTATTCTTTTTCTATCTACTTATTTTCTGTTTATCTTAACCCTCTAATACTAGCTCTTTCTATTCTATTTCTTATTCTATCGACGTATTATTCTTTTTATTATTAAAAAATAACCTTGCTATGTGTACTGCGTTAGACTAACCAGGACTTGTCACAGCACTTCTATCGCTTCTATTGTCCTCATTTGTAAGTCGCTTTGGATAAAAGCGTCTGCTAAATGACTAAATGTAAATGTAAATGTAAACATTATGGACACATGAAACACTGACTACACCAACAAAGGACTGCTATGCAAATTAAAGACACACAGGTAAGATGTGAATAATCTTATACATGATTAAACCATAAATAAGATCTCTCTCCTAAAGAACAATGAGTTTAAATGGAGGACAAATGGAGACACTGCATCTTTTGGAGTTTCATAAAAGACCTCTAACGTGTCACAAACTGTGCACAGATTTTCCAAGATACCACACTATAAATAAATAAATTAATTGTATATGCTATTCCCATTTATTTTACGGTTCTATACTGTTTCTATGTGTTTTATACTCTTGCTATAACAATGGTCTTATTTGTCAGTTCTCCTAAAATAAAATGGGAGAAACAGTTATTAATTAGATAGGAGAATCTAATAATTAAAAAATGAATAAGAACTCCAACAATTGGGAATAAAATACTTTTGTATTACCTTTGTTTACAAAAGGAGTTGTTAGAAAATGTTTATTAGGAATAATTTAAATATTTAAATGTCCATTAAACATATAAAAATTTGGAAAAAAGCCTGAGCAACTGTTCATCATCATAAGAAAAAAGTGCTTAATTTCTCCAGTTCAAATTTTACCATGCAACTGTTAACCATTTAGAAGAAGTCTAGATGAAGTCTGTTGAAGGGTAAAAGGAAGTGTTACCTAAGGGGGAGGTGCTCCCGAATCTTAGTAATGAGGCCCATAGATGGATCAGACTGCATGTACATAGTGGCCAGGATTGCTATGACAACAAAAAGCCAAGAGGAGGGGCTAGCTGGGTATACACCTTTAATGATTCTGTTCTGTTCATGAGAAAGCGAAAAGTATTAATGCAACCTATGTACAAACACATGCATCACACATTTGGGCTACGTCACAGAAAAGCTATTGAACAAAACATTTTAGTGCAAAACACTGGAGCAGAAGTTACCAAGGATTTTCTAGATTTTAACACTTAAAAATAATGCAAACTGGCATAAGTGAAGAATGCATCATTTAAGTAACTTAATTTCACTACAGAACAAACATCCTGTATTTATTTTTCATAGTGTTTTCATGCATACTCCTAACATTCCTATAAGATTTTTACCTATTTATATTACAAAAAAAGACACAAGACAAAAATACAGGACAAAAACTTATGAGTTCTATGAATTACATGACTTATAATTTTTTTCACACTCATTCGAGTCACTGACCTTAATCCTACTGATGCGTTTCTTCCAGGATCGCAGTCCGGAGAGGTAGATTTGATTGAGGGCCTGATAGGACAGATGCAGGTCGATCCCCTCAGGAGTGATGGTGAACTGAAAAGCTACTGCCTGGTGAGCCTCTGCCATCACTATAGACTTAAACAACACAGTCTCAGTATTAAACAACACACTGGATCACAGAAATATAGAAAGCAATGTATATCATTCGCTCATGGGATCTGGTTTTGATATAGTATACGGTTGCTTAACAAAACACTTAAGCAAATGCACACCATCGGAGGTGCAGGTCAAAGATGACAAATCTGCATAAAGGAGATATGACCGCACACTCACCACATAGTATTTGCAAGTGAGTGTGTGGTCATATCACCTTTATTCGATATAGTATGCAAAATAAATCTTTTTCACCAAATTTTGTTCTGTTTTATTGTAACTGTTCCACCTTTTATTAAAGCTAATGTTGCAAACCCAAGAGACACTGAATTAAATCTGGACACTATCAGTGTCATAGATATCAATGTCAGGAAGATCACAGAAGGAAAATGCTGTCAATATACCAGTCACATCTAGTAAACAAATGTAAAAGTGCTAGATGTGGCAATGCAAAAGGCAGACGTTATGATCCGAGTCTACAACTAATACATCAATGCCCCCTAGTGGTCTATTTATATAAAACAACCCTTGAAATTTGTTGTACAGCTATTTACAGCATAAATACTATCATCCTGAAAGTCTTTTGGTCATATGTGTGTCTATGTATATAAATCCGAGAAATCATGCCATAATATTAAAGAACAAAAACGAAAGAGAATCTGATCAACATGACAGAGTTGAACAGGTGACTCAGTTTAACATAAAAAATTATGTGGTCACACCAAGCTGGAGTGAACAGGTTATCAGTGAGAGCAGTTAAGCTGTGTGTAACTAAAAGTTTGTTGCATTGGCCTCTGTCACTCATCCTTTACAACTGATGAAGTACAGCTTTTTAATCCAAAAAGGAGCATTTGTCAGTTTTCAGACATATTCTCAAGTGTATGTGTCTTATGAGTATAAGCATTTATTCTGATATTTAATAAGAACAGAAGAGAAAGCACATACCCACACAAACATATGCCCACTTTTCTGAAACACTGAACTTACCTGGAAGAGTTTCATTGTTATACAGTAACTCAAATTTGTCAACCACAAAAAGTCTGAAATATTATTTAACTGTGTGCATTTAATTGCCAGCTGTAAAAGAGACTTAGCAAAAGGCAAGACAATTTATTTCATTCCAAAAATGTTTACATTGTCATTTTTGAATGCATTTAAAACAATAATTTATCATTAATAATGCCCTTTGGAGACAGTTTCACACAAACAAATAAACAGGCTACTTGTAAGATTCCAAAAAGTGTTTTAAAGGAGATTAATTCTAAAAGTCAGCAGGGCCAAAAGTCCGCATAGTTGAAAAAACAGACATACTGAGCTGAGAGACAGGCGAGGGGAAAAAATAGAGACAAGGACATTTATCCACCATTATTGCATAGGCTGGCATTGGAGAAAAAGACTCGGGTTTTGTTAATCGTTAAACATGGATTTAATAGGAAATGTGACAAAAGATAAGGAAAAAGGTTTGAATGCTGTTAAACTGGTAAAACGTGTTAGTAACGAACCTCGAATACCAGCGCGCAATCATTTACCGGAGCTCTCGAGCTCGCCTTCACACACTGAATGCAGCTGACAGATTTTCCGACTTTGCTCTCTAAAGAAAACAAGAGACCACTCGGGAATGCTGTGAAGTAATGTTTGGGTGTGCCGTCATTTTTAACTTATGAGGTGAACCTGAAATGTCCAGAAGAATAATGGTTCCGCTCAAACGAGCTTATGTTGCACTGGTCGAAGAGTTTTGATTTATATATTGCATGTAACGTACAGTACAAGAAAAAGTATTAATAAGAAAATAAAAGTTTCCTAATTTTTATCAGTTTAGGCTTTTATATTTAGGCGTTTTATGAAATGAAAAGGCTACAGTTTAAATTTCGTAAATCAACGTTTGAACTGGCTTTATTATTAAACAAGCAAACAAACAGCACCCAGTAAAGTTTCTCTAGCTCTCCACCCCCTTCAACAATCCAGAATATTCCTGAACGCTAGTCACTAGTGACACGACACAACACGCATAATAATTGCCGGTTACAAATAAAAAAGTTCTTCAAACCAAGACAAATTTGTATTTTCGGTTTTATGCCAAACATGACATGTCTGAAAAATCATACCTGCAAGCTTGAATGGTAGTTCGGGAACAAGTAAGACTGAAATCGGTTTTTGACAGATGTAAACTTCACGTTCTCCACCCTTTCACTTCCAGCAAGCAACACATACCTGAGGTAATCTGCACACCCACACACACACACACACACACACACACACACACACACACACACACACACACACACACACACACACTACCTCTCTCATTTACATACGTAATGACATCACGCGGCACAAGCATAAGTGGCCGTGTACTCGAGCATAAAGAATTTATGACTTTGTATAATTTTCCTCTGCCGGCAAGGACTTTTAACTCTGTCATCAAAGCTTTGTCTCTAAGTTATATGCACTTATTTAAAGCACACGTTTGTTTTAATGAGAGAAAAACAATTATGCCGCTACTTTTATTGGATGGAGTTTGCCTTCTTGATAAAAATACATTGCAAATCAATTGCTACATAATAGATTATACATCCACTAAGGCTACTTGTTTATTTTATCAATGCAATCAGACATATTCCCCTTAGGAGAATTTGTTATCTATGAAAGATATTTCTTTATATTTTTGGCAGTAACCTTATTGTTAATTTCTTTGTTTCTCGGTTTTCACATGATATCTTTCACATCTCCATTAATATATATATATATATATATATATATATATCAAACAAATAATGTTACAACAGAAATGAAATGGGGAGCAAGACAAGGTAATTAGGAAATATAATGACAGATTTTTTTGTATTTTTTATTGTTCTTTATCACAGGCAATAATAATAGTGCACTTTCATTTTTTTAATTATAACACAGACATTTATTTTCTCGCCATTTTTTTCCCTCCAATTTAATGACTTGCATTTCTTATGAAAAAAGTTCCTACTGTGCGCAATGGGGAAGAAAGAGTACAGCTTTACAATCTTAAGAGGAGTAATCAGTAATGACGACAAAGATAATCAATAATCATCAGGTGAATATAGAATGGATAAAGAATGAAGATATGAGTAATATTTTCTGTTTACAATGAACAGATATGGGGGGAGCATACATTGGGGGCAGGCAGGGCGTATGTATATAATGAGAGAAGAGGAAAGGGGGTGGTCTAAAGTATAATTCTATGATAGGGAGGCAGGAGCAGGACGAGGTATATAATGTATGGTAAATAAGTGAAGACTAACGATACATATGAAATGTGATACGTGTGCTGTATGTGTGAGGCGAGTGACAAAAACAGAATATCATTCAGTGCATAATGTAAAAGGGAGGAGGAGAGGATGGACACGTAGAGCAGGAGAGTGTCACGAACACAGAGAAAGTATGTGGAGTGTATTTCACATTCACACAGAGCTGGTGTCCAGACAGTCTGTTTTTGCACACTCCCAGACTTACCCTGCCTGAGAACTAACAGAATTGAACATAGAATATCTTCAGGGTTTTGCTCTGGCGTTTCCTCTGCCTCTGCGAGTGACCGGGCATGTTTGAGAGCGCACATGCTGACCGTTTTGTACATGTGTATTTAAGGCATTTGGAGTGTACTAAAATAAGAATGTACCCCGTATTATATCTAATGAACAAGGCTCCTAAACATTCAACAGTAGTGAAATATATTCAATGTGTTACTGAAAAATCAATTCAGGATGATGCAAGATCTGCTTGATGACTGAACCGTCCGAAGCTTGTCTTCCGCTATGCTATTTTTAGGCAGGAGTGTATGTGATGGCTGCGGGATGGTGGCAGAGGGAGGACCAGAGCAAAACCTTGCTTTGCATTCAGTGCTCCTTGCATCAGGAAAAGAGTGGACTGGAGGGAGGGAGAGAGAGGAGCATTACGGTCAGATTCTGGGCTTCAGGGCAGAAGCTCATTGGAGAAAGAGCTTTTAAGTGGATATTCAGGATCAGGTTCTCCCCATTCACAAATGTAATGAGCTAAAAAGCCCCACTGATCCGGAGTCTGCACTTAAGAGAGCACTTCACCGATTCCCGTGGGTGGGCGAGGAGAGGGACAACTATTTGTTTGAATACAATTCTATTTTTTTAGGACAGTGCATTCCAGTATCAAAGTCCAGTTATCATTCATTTTGTTTCATATTGTCAGTTTTAAGAAGGAGAGTCTTCTTTTTGTGTGTGTGTGTGTGTGTGTGTGTGTGAAAAAATAATACTGCTCGCGTTTTGTACGAAGGGCTGGCCCGGTACGCACGAGTCCGAAACTTTGGGCTCTTGTCTGGGTAACATTCTCAAACAGGAAGAGTGAACACAGCGGGCCTTCTTCTCATTCCCCCTGTTTTGTTCCACTGCTTCCATAAGGTTCACTTCAGTCTTTACATCATACATCCAGGAAGGTTTTAAAGTCTTTTCCCCGTGGGAGACATCCAAGGCATGGAGTCATTGCTTGGATGATTTTCAAAGTTGTTCTCCAGCTTTCTCCTTTGTGAGTTTGCTTCTTTTTTTTATTTAAAATGAAATGAAAATGAGATGGGTAATCTTAGGCTTTTGAAATGTTTTTTTAAAAGGACATTTGCAGCTTTTTTTTTTTGTAATATTTGAGAACAGATACAAGTAGGGAGTTTATCTTCCATTTTCTAAATTTCAAATTTTCTACCCTTGTCATTTTGACTTTACCAGCCTCAACACTAATCCAATCCAATCCAAATAAATACATAAATACATAAATAAATAAATAAATAAATACATAAATATTAACTGAAATAAATCAATTACAATTTTAAATATTTCTATTTTTGTTTTTTGACATTCACTTCATTTTGTTGACGGAAATATTTCACATCCCAGCTCTAAAATATAATATAAATATCGAAGTAGAAACCAAAAAAAAGACTTTTGTGGACTTCCACTTATTATGGAAGTTCTACCAGGAGTCACATGAGAAAACAGTGGAGGCTTTTAAATTTTTTCTCCCGCTGTCTCTTTGTATGACACAAGGGAGTGACTGGCTATTTTGTTCCTCTTGTTCGGTCTCCGTGTGAACATGTCATAGGAAATCTAGATGCCTGCTCATCCCTCTGTGCCCTGCTTAGTGAGTGGGGTGGACCTGAGGTACTCTCAGAACTGCAGTGACTTAAAACCGCCCAATTTTGCCAACTGTAGCTTCCAGTGGACAGCTCTCCACTGCATATCTGACACTGACTGATTATTTGATCTACAACATATCACAGAGTTCAAGATCTACAGCACAAGCTTGAACAATCAGTGTTTAACATAGCCTATATCTTCAACACTTAACATCTCACTCAAGGCGTCATCTGTCCTCAGATCATGAAGGTATAGTCACATAGGACTATAGTAGCATCTTGGGTTACAAGATAGATTCCCGTTCTAAAAAAATCCCTATTCTTTTCTTTACATCGTGTTCTAGAAATCCTTTTTGTGCTCCAAGTGGTGTTAAGAATGAAGAACGTCCCACTTTTTCCCAACATGTTTGCTTTTCTCTACCTCAAACAGCTATTAGTGATTTTCTGATGGATCATTGCTTATGATAATGATGATGATGATGATGATGATGATGATAAGTTTTAGAGACATTCTTTCCTGTCCCACTTAGTGTTTGTTCCTCCTTGAATAGTTTGTTGCCATTAGATCACTGGATGTCCACCGGTATGTCAATCTCCTTGTTTGTACTGTATGAAATAATTTATAGCTGGGGTTTATATTAAGAGATACATCTTGCTTCCACTTTTCAAATCCTTTGTTCCTAAGAAGGATAAGTGATATCATAATTTTTTCATCAGACGATTATTTGCATGTAAGAACACTTCCATGTGGATAGACTCCTGACTCTCCTATTGTTGCAGTTGGATCCCAGGGTTTCCGCTAGTAATGTGAAAATCAAGGCTGAGTATACCTGTTGTTGTGTACTGTGCAGATGGACTATGAGGGAGTCGTGTCTGGGGGGAATCAAGAGCGGGGATTGTCCCCACCCGCTCAAAAGCTTGTCTGATTAGTTCACTTAGGGCTGAGACTGGGTCCCATTTGAGGAAAGGAGGCGAGTTTTATCCTTGCCAGACCCCTTCCTTTGTAGTACACTCGCACTACCGCCAATACTGCTCCCTTCTCCTCGATCGCCGCGTTCTGATCGCTCACCGCGATCACCTCCGCCCTCCGAGCGACGAGAGTTCTGACGGGTCGGTGTGCTGGGTGGGCGAGATGAAAGCCCATTTTTCTCATCTGGGAGAAGAAAAACATAAAACATGAAGGTGGGGATTTGAAAACATTTTCATTAACTGAAATAAAAATAAAAGTACATTAAAATCAAGAAAAGAAATTGTCACAAATGAATTTTAGTTTCAGAGTTTGATACATTATAAAATTTGAAGCCTTCACATTTCTCTAATAAAAATAAGATAAAAGATCTAAAAATCTAACTAAAAAGGCGACAAATTCATTTTAGTTTTAGATTTTGGTACATGGTATATTATAAAATGTAAAACCTACACATTTTGCCTGCATTATGCATGAAAATGCCACTGGATATTTACTTAAAGATAAAGTTTAATCTTGTTTTAAGTTGTTGTTTTTTCATTTTTAAATTATACCAGTTACCACATAAACTTTGGCTGCCCTAAAACTGAAACTTGCAATTAGTGAAGTCAAGTCAAGTCACTTTATCTATATAGCGCTTTATACAATACAAATTGTGTGAAAGCAGCTTTACAGTGTTACACAGGAAAACAGTGTGTCGATAATACAAGAGGACAATAGTAAACACTCAATTTTTCAGTTAAAGTCAGTTCATCATTGATTCAGTGATGTCATTGTCCAGCTCAGTTCAGTTCTCTTCAAATAGTGTCTATGCAATCAATTCAACAATATTGCCAGAAATTAAGTGTACATTAGTTTTTATAGAGTAACAACTAATGTACATGCAAAATACAAAAAAATATATAATAAAATGAAATGGGGGGGATACATTTAACTTATTGTGTATGAGTAGATGTTTTTGGGGGGAAGTGTAGACATGGAACAGTCACCTGTAAGCGCCTGCACAGAGGGCTGGTCATGTGTACTGAGAAGCTGAGCTTGAATGGTCTCTACCACTCTTTTAAACCTGCGACTAGGACCTGAAAAACAATATTATCACATTTGTAGAAATGACAGCATGTACAGACTCTTGACACTGGCTCTCTCATCTTTTTAAATACCTGATAAAAGGGTGAAGGTGACGCTGTAGATGCCAGTCTCTCTCCTTCCCTCCCTTTCTCTCTCTTTCTCCCTTTCTCGTTCTCTCTCTCCCTCAGAAAAGGCGATGTCAACCTGAAATTTGACAGGCTTCTGGAAGACAGACGGACCTCCGGAGGACTTGTACTCCGCCCGGAAACTTGTCTGAGAGATGACACTGTGACTCAGGGAGGGAATCTAGAGGAGAACAGAGACATACATCAAAAAATAATGAACAAAGCTTATTTGAAGTGAAGAGGAAGATGAAGAGAAGGAGGAAGAGGAAAGGAAACACCTAACATATTAAAATGATACTAACCGATAGGAAGGCGTGGACAATGTCAGCCTTGATTGAGCTTAGTGGCTTGTCTCTGATCACCACAAAAATTTGCTCTTCCCTTTCCAGACTGATGAAATTCCCAAACCACGACTTCTTTGCTAGCCTATAGAAAAAGATACAATTATATGTAGATTAATACACAAAACATACATTACACATGCAGTTTCATGGCTCTCATTCTACAGCGAATACACATTATGGACGTTTTAACAGCATGAATGGATCTAGTTATTTGGATAAATAAGAATGGATAAATAAATTGGATAAATAAATTATCTTTGAACAGTGGTGTAAAGTATTTGAGTAAATGTAATTAATTACTGTACTTGATTATCTTTTTGGATACTCTGTAGTTTTACTGAGTATCAAAGATATTAGCAACTTTTACTCTCTATTCCACTACATTTTTGAATAAGTATCTGTACTCTTTACTCCATTACATTTGTAATGAGTGTTGCAGTTACACATTACATTTTGCATAGCACCTAGATTTTTCTGCACCAGTTTATTTCCTCTACAAAAGAAGTGATATCGCCAGCTACAGGGCACTGAAAGTGCAGTATCTTGTGCGTTTTGCCCTTACTCACCCAAACTTGTCAACAAGGCTACTTTACGTGAATGCGAGTTTCTTAGCAAGTAGTTTTATATTTGAGATGAGGACATGACTGCAGCCAGTGCAAGAAGGCTTTTTTGTTAGTTTTTTTTGCAATTTTGAGGTGTTCAGTTTTATTTTGGTTTTAGAAAATAAATATGATTGGTCTACTCCTAAATCAAATCTTGCTTGTTTTTCACTGGCATGTCCTTTGACCAGTGCATCTTTGAGTCTGTATTTAGTATAAGTAAAATACTTAAGCACTTTTTAAATCAGGTACTCTAAGACTTTTACTCAAGTTGTTTTGGAATAGGTGACTTGTAACTTGTAATGGAGTTTTTACTGTAAGGTATCTGTACTTTTACTCAAGTATGGTTTTCAGGTACTCTTTACACCTCTGTCTTTGAAAATACAAAAAATACTTTTGCAAGGGTCTTCTCATCTGCCTTCATTCCTAGAATTGTACATGTTCAGGGAAAAGTAGCCAAATATGCTGAAAAAGCTTCAGAACAAACACACTGAATCATAGTTTTTGCTGTGGCAACACTGAACGTATAACACATAGCACATGTAAAATGCACCAATATTACAATTTTGTAATTGTTTTCATGTTATGGCTGATAACCAATAAATTACTAATATTAAAATTCTACGTTGTGTAAATAAATGTAAGATTAAACACTGAAGCATTTAAAACCACTGGTTTTATTTTTTAATTGAATTTAAGTATCACAACATTATAATGCACACAGTTATTTTAGTGTTATGTACTATTACAGTATATAATAGTACATACGTTTTTGTTTCACTTTTTAATCTAATATATTTTTAATTTAATTTCATCTTTATCTCGATTAATAAAAATGATTTTTATTAGTTTTAGTTATAGTAATAACAAAACAGAATGTACAGTATGAAAAATGAATATCGAAATTTGTTAAAGATTACATCTAACATTGATATTTTAATTTATTTTTTGTTTTAAAGATTAACATGAAGATAACGGTGAAGGCATTACAAAGGTAAAATATATATATATATATATATATAAATACTTACTCTGGGCTGGACTCTGGAGTTAAACTGGACATATCTTCTGACGTAGGAACTATTGAAACAAATAAAAAAATGTTACAATGACGTTTGACTCAATGACAGCAATAATAAGGCGATGCTCCTCTCACCCTGTAGCCTTCGGCGGTGGAAGCGTGGCGAACCCAGCAGGTTGTTCTTGAAGGAGTTGAGGCGAGTCCTCCAGTGGGCTGAACTACTGGCAGCCATTCCACCACTTCCCCCAGGACTGGAGGGTGGGGTTAAGGACATGGAACCACCACCTCCTTCAGCTCGTGTGGAGGAAGA
>NW_015664999.1:262083-263505 GCF_001515625.1 Sinocyclocheilus rhinocerous | reverse complement strand
GATGGTGCACAGGGGTCCCCAAAGGGGTGGGGAGTGGGGAGCCCTGTGGGGTGACCTGCGACACATGGGCAGAGTTAGGATAGATGGTCTTAGTGACAGACTTCAGGACAGAAGAAGCAGGGAAGAAGAAGCGAGGGATGGGGGACAGGAGCGGAGAGGGGGAGGGCGAAGGAGACGGAGGAGTCTGCAGGGGGAGGGACTTTATAGACTGCAGGTGGGGACGGTCAGAGGCTGCTTTTGAGGGTAGGGTCTGGGTTTTTTGGTCAGGCGCGCGTTGGGACGCCCGGGGTGTAGTGGAACTTCCTGCTTTGGGGTCTTTGGACTGGGTGGTGGAAGCAGATGTGACTTCAGTTCGGCTGAAAGTGAAAACTGGGCTCTGACAGGTAGGAAGAGAAAGGACAGAAGGATGGAGAGGGAAAGAGGAATGGAGAGATGGACACAGCAATGGTCATGAGCGTTAATGAAAGATATGGGTATATGATTATTAACATTAGAATTAAACTGAGAAGAGTTAGGAAAATGATACATGGCTCATTGAGAAGCATGTGAAATCTAGTATAAATTTAGGTGGTTAATTAATGTGCAAAATGCAAGTTAAAACAAGCTTAACATTTTTGTGTGAGTTTGGTGTGGATAATGACTCCAGTATGAGGACAGTATGATAGATGAACATAAAAAGAGCAGCTGAATCCAGTTCAGCTTTGCTATTCATACCACAATAACAAGAACAATCACAATACCTTTCACCATTGTAAACTGAGCTCTACATAGTAGTATTTTACTTCTAATTCAATTTCAGTTAAAGGTGAGGAGTAACTTACTCGAGGGCTGCTGAGAGGACTGGATGAGAGGCCGGTTGAAGCTCCGCTAACTGACCGAGACCTATCAGAACACCAGGACATATCAGTCAAACATCCCTTTATGTTCACAGATATATTAATTTTTTTCGATATACACACATCTAGTGTAAGTAAAACTCTTAGTGGGGAATTCACTAGGAATGAATTGCACCAACTTATAGTGCTGTTTATTTGCATGCTCTACACCAGGGTTCCTCAATAGGCGGCCCTCCGGCCACATCCGGCCCGTGAGAGAACACTTTTAACATTGAATAAAGCACATAATCATTACCTGAGATTATCACTGTCATGTTTTGTATGTTGTTCCTGCCGCGGCGTCGCAGAAAATAAAAACCAAAAATCTAAGCATAAAAATATTAATACTGACAAATCTAATAATTGAATCTGCTATCTGCAATTAGGGAAAGTGGAGAGAAGAGATCCAGTCAGGGAATGAGCAGGAATAGTTGATTTGCATGGCAGAAATGTAGATCCAGATTTTTTGTTTGTTCATTTGTTTTTAATATTTAACAGGCAAAGTTCTTCTGTATCTAAATGCAAAAATTTTCATAATTGTTTGAAT
>NW_015664999.1:236733-261896 GCF_001515625.1 Sinocyclocheilus rhinocerous | reverse complement strand
TATATATATATATATATATATAGGTCAGTGGCCCTTGGCTTGGTATTGTTGGCAGAATTCGGCCCTCGGCGAAAACTAATTGAGGAACCCTGCTCTACACTGTGGTTCTGGACATATTCTTTGATCATTTGGTCATCGTTTGATGAATTAAGAACATTTTACATGGTACGCAGCAATTGCAAGTTCATTTTGAATCTGAGAGATGGGACCAGTGTCGGCTTGCGTTCACAAGAGTCCAGGTACTTTGTCATGCACAACTACTAGCGGTGCATACTGTGGAAGATTAAAAAGTTGTTGTTTTTTTTCAACTAATGCGTGTCATTGATCAATCAAAATTTAGTATAATCACGACCGTTCCTTAGCTTTTACAGGGTCAAAAAATAACAAGGAAGAAGATATAATACTCCGTGTTGCTGATTTTCGTGAGCTCAATGACGCCTAAACGTAACATACATGTCATTTAAATTTTTTATAATTTTGCTTTATTATCTTTCACTTACATACAACAAAAATGCAATATTCATACAGTAATTATCCCTGATGAAATATTTTCACTCACTAGTATAAGCACTTCCTTTTTGTACACATCAGAAAAAAACCTGCCGTGTACCATGTAAAACGCCATTCACTGTTGCCATGATTAATGATCAATAGAACATGCGCACAAACAGCTCTTTTCAATTAAATTATGAGAGGCAAACAGCTTTTTTGTGAATAAGGTGCATCTATAACGAGTCTAGTTTACATAGAAAAAAATAAATGCACAAGAGAGCATGGTTAAATGCACAATACTGCATGGTAAAAACACATTTTTGTGCTAAAATTGCCATATCACACAGAAGTTGTGCAATTCATTAGTGAATTTACCCACTTTTTTATCTGCATTTTTTTGGAAGGCACTTGAAGTTGAACAGAAGGCACATGTGGTATATTAAGCTTGACTTTCAGATGAAGGTAAATACAAATATACAATGCAATGCAGCAGTGATTATCTGTATTACAGTGTTAGCAGAGAAATTAGCATAGAAGCTGAAAAAGTAGTCCCTTTCAATGTGTTGATAAGAGTCAGAAAGCTTCTAAGCAACAGGGTTAATTTTACCTGGATACAACGTGCTGCATGAGAGATGAATCATGGCATGACAGTGAAATGATGGACAGTAACGTATTAGGGTTGCATGATTTGGTCAAAAAATCGGATTGCAATTATTTTCTCATATTTTGGCAAGATTCTGTAAGATTTGCACTGCAATACGATAAACATTTAACATCCGACAATTTGTTGCAGCTTAGATTTACATAGAAATAAAGTGTAAAAAACTACTAAATTATGAGTTATGCCTTTTTTCTCCAAATTAATGTTTGGCCCACACTCATATAAAGAACCAACTCAGAACTCTTTCAGTTAAATTAATTAATTAATTAAATAAATAAATAAAAGTTCAGTTCTTTTCATTTTCACATTGTACCTGAAACTTAAAGGGGACTCAAATCTCTTTAGTCCACTTCAGTTTAGTGTCTCAGTCCACTTTACATTCATAAATTCGTATTATTATTATTATTAGCTTTTTTACATTACAATAGTAATTATTTCAATGTATTTCAATGGTAATATATTTCCATCCTAATTTCTTTACTTTCACATGTTAAACTTTCAAGCCTTTATTTTGCTGGAAAACTGCTTGTAATGATTACAATTACATGAATGTAACAATGTAACAAAATGTTGTTGTTCTCAGTGCACGACTTTTAGATTTTTTTGATAAGCACATTTATTTTGATTATTTACATTTTTATTTCAATTAATTGTATAGCCCTATAAGGGAGAGACATGCCTTTCAAATAATAAGCCTCTTAATAAACAAAATGTATGCAAGTAAATGGAAAATGTCAAAAATCATGTCAGCATCGGTGCCAGACTGACAACTTTTCATTCATTTGTTCTGTATACATTAGGAAGTCCATTTCTGATCCAACCTGCAGCACCTGCTCTCATACTCGCTACGCTGCCCTAACAACCACATGCTACGACTTCCCTGTCAACCTCTTAATGATGATGATTCTCCACCTTGAAGTCTCTTTTTAGTCCTGGTCTGGTCTTGATCTGTTTATTTTGGGGAACAAGCCCTCAATATGTTACATTTACAAATCACTGATGTTTGCCTTAGAGCTCTTAAATGAAACTGGCTTACTTTCAGGCCTAAAGCACCAGCGTGCTTTCTAGGTTACCAACTATTCTCATGGTGTTCTGTGACTAGCTTTGAACATGACAGCAACACACACAGGCCTGAACTGCAAAAGCTCACTCACCAACATCATTTCTGGGTGGAAGATGTTCATCTTCATAACTAGGGTAGCGCTCCTTTCTGTCCAACAGAAGATAGTAGATCAACTTCTCCTGGTTTTCTCTGGGAAGGGAGAGATGCAAGTCAGAACTGACTTTCATTGTATTGACAAAAGCATTCTTCAAAATATCTTCTTT
The DNA here is from genome assembly GCF_001515625.1 of Sinocyclocheilus rhinocerous. NCBI lineage: Eukaryota > Metazoa > Chordata > Actinopteri > Cypriniformes > Cyprinidae > Sinocyclocheilus > Sinocyclocheilus rhinocerous. The sequence continues at coordinate 259,417 of NW_015664999.1, read as the reverse complement.
TGGGTTTTACTGAAGAAAGTAAGTCATACATGATTGGAGTGAGTAAAATCATTTTTTGAGTGAACTATCCTTTTAAGGTCAGTTGTATCTTGTTTGAAGTACAAATCCTTGAAATCTTGAGTTTGTGCACTATTCTTTTCTGAATTACAGGCTAAGATGTACCTCTGGCTATGTGCAGAGGTATCCAGTGCTCTGCGGGGAGGTGTCGGAGAGCCCTGCTCTGTCACACTCAGTACCTCCAGACTCTTTCTCTCTGGCCGACAACGCCCATGACGGGTCAACATGGGCGAGTCCACCCGCTTACGGGGAGGATCTGATCACACAACCACAACCACAAACATACACCCACTGTAACACAAACATCGACTGTGTACTCTTCATGAGCAAGTCACATTACGACTGGACACGGCTCGTTCCTGCCCCCTCTGAGACAGAAAGACACACAGACACACAAGCAAATCAATGTGGAGTGCACATGTGGGCATTACATACAACATAAAAAATAAAATTCACTTTTAATTGAATAGTTTTGTGTAACACAGAAGGAGAATTTTTGCACTGCATAGTGACCTTGACTGTCAAGTTCCAAAAAAAGACAAAGAAAAGGCTATATTCCAGATCTTCAGGTGACATACAGCTTTGTGTAAAGAGCAGACCCAAGTTTATGTTGTTATTTCTGCTCGTACTGTGTACATATGACACAAGCCATCATGTCAATGACGTTTGATCATGAGATGTTTGAGAACCCATGACATTTGATGATTTCATTGACATGCAACCTGACGCAATATTTGGCTGAATGCTAGACTGGATGGCAAGATTTTTATTTAAAAGCAACATTCAGTCTGACTGTTGCACAGAACATTTTGGAGCTTGACAGACACACTATAAAACTGTTGATGTATGAAAAAGTGCCACTCGAATATTTTTCAAATTCTCCTTTTGTGTTCCATGGAAAAAAATAACAGCATACAGGTTTGAAATGGCATGAGAGTCAGTAAATAATTATCTTTTCTGAACTGTTCACGGTACCTCACATGATACTTACTGATACCAGGGCTGCTTTTGTATTTCTTCCAACTGAGAAAAGAAAAAAATCAAGAATTATCATAAACATTCCTTGGCAATACACTAAGAAATTAATACTTTTATTCAGCAAGGATGCATTAAATTGATAAAGTGATAAAAAGTGTTAAAGATATATATATAATGTTCATAATAGAAAACAATTATTTCAAATTCTAAGATTATTTCAAATTTATAACTGTTTTTACTGTATTATTGGTCAAATAAATGCAGTCTCTTACCAACCTCAACACTTTGAACGGTAGTGTATATGCAATTTCTATATAGGTGCATTGAGTTTTGTGTTGCATACCGTGAAGCGTTTCTCAGGGTTAACCTCAATCATGCCACGGAGGAGAGCCTGGCAGTCTGGAGGAATGAAGTGAGGCATGTGAAATACCCCACTCTTCACCTTCTCCAACAGCTGACGTAGGTTATCATGGTCAAAGGGCAACGCTCCCTGTGAGGTGAAATGTTACAATTCACACACATTTCTGAGTGCAACCAAGAGCATAAAGCCTGCATTATCCCTACAATCAATGGCAATTTTGAGACATAAAACATTTATTTTCCAGCCACTGACAGTTTTAATAAGGCATGTAAGGAAGGTATTAAATATGGGGAAAATGTTGGAAATTACAAATATAAGATGCAGCAAGCTTCTCACCACCAGCAGAGCAAAGAGAATAACCCCACAGCTCCATACATCTGCCCGACGTCCATCGTATTTCTCTCCCTGTGAATAAAAAAAACAAAACACTAAGTACAGATAAGCACTGGTTGTTTTGTAAAATATGAACCTATGAGACTTATATGTTAAAACATATGGTGCTTTTGCTCTTAGAGCTTCGTCCTTACCCTGATGACCTCAGGACATGCATAATGGGGTGATCTGCAGATACATAATATAGAGCATTAATACTTCATCATCATTAATACAGTATTAAAAGCACACAAACACAAACTACTGACCCACAGCTGGTCTCCAGCAGACTGTCCCCAACCTGTAGGGAGGCCATGCCAAAGTCAGCAATCCTGATATTATTCTTCTCATCAAGCAGGAGGTTTTCAGGCTTAAGATCTCTGTGGCTGGAAAAAAAAATGCAATGACAACATTGTAATATACTTTTGTATATTGTAATATTTTTCCTGAAGTATCTGAAACCACAATTATTTTACAGAGTGAGAAAGACCTTTGGGAAAGGTCTGAGAAAGAGATTTTTTGTGTAGCATAATCTGCAGTACATGTAACAAGAATAAATCACAAAGTTTTGTAATACATATACTTGCTTTATTTGTTTTTTATTTTTTCAACATTCAACATACGTTCAATATGCAAAAAAAAAGAAAAAAGTTTGGGGTTGGTAAGATTTGTTAAATGTTTTTGAAAGAAGTCTCTTAATATGCTCACCAAGGCTGCATTTATTTGATCAAAAATACAGTAAAACAGTAATATTATTACCATTTAAAGTAACTGTTGTCTATTTGAATATATTTTAAAAATAAAATTTATTCCTGTGATGGTAAAGCTGAATTTTCAGCAGTCATTACTCCAGTCTTCAGTGTCACATGATCCTTCAGAAATCATTCAAATATGCTGATTTGCTGCTCAAGAAGCATTTCTTATCAACGTTGAAAACAGTTGTGCTGCTTAATATTTTTGTGTAAACCATTATACATTTTTCAGGATTCTTTGATGAATAGAAAGTTCAAAAGAACAGTATTTATTTGAAATAGACATATTGTATAACATTATAAATGTCGTTTTATCAATTTAATGCACCCTTACTGAATAAAAGTATTAATTTCTTTAAAAAAACAAAACAAAAAAAACAATCTTACTGACCCCAAATTTTTGAACAGTAGTGTATCTGTGTACATATAAAGTAACCCATATATTGAAATAATGCAAGTCAGCTCTGCCTTCTTAACTTGGCCACACATTTTCATCTCAACACACATCCTCATATTCCTAAAGTCGCAGAAATATTGGAAAAAAAAAATATGCACGTAAAGGAATCAGTGTGTGCAGCACATTAAATAAAAAGGTAAAAACAGACATTTACCATATAGAGTGACTGTGACAGAAGTCCAGAGCAGATATGATTTGTCTGAAGAACTTTCGAGCCTCTTTTGGCGTCAGTCTGCCTTTCTTTACCAGGTAGTCAAATAGCTCCCCACCAGATACATGTTCCAGCACTAGATACCTGAGAGAATGAGAAAGACATTTATGAAACAAATGCACAGAGATAGATACACATGAAATGGTACACACAAGCACACCTCTAAAGAATGCAGGATGTAAGTCTGGACAAGACAAGACAAGCCAAGACAAGACAAGACAAGACAAGACAAGGCCATACATGCTTCAGATGTGTGGAGAAACAGCAGTACTTACAGATATTTGTTATTCTCGTACACATCATACAGTTTTAGGACATGAGGGTGCTCTATTAGTTTAAGAATAGCTATCTCTCTCTCCACCTGCAGAAACGGGGAGAGCGAGGAACACTGAATGAGAGTTCAATAGGGAAAAGGAGCAACCTTGATGTAGGAAATAACCAAGCAAAGATGATCACTCTCAATTAAAAGTGAACCAATATAGTCAATAGATTAACAAGAGTCTGACAATCAACAGTAGACATGGACAAAAATGACTTAGCAGGGAGAGTCTTGCATTTGTTTACACAGAACATTAGGGCAGATGCAGCAAATACTGTGGTTAATAAAGCAGTTGGAGTTATGCAGCTGCTGTGTTATTGAAGAGTTACTGTAAATAAAAAAATGCTGCGTAAGCAGGAGGTGACTGAGAAAAACTAGAACTTTTAGACATTTCTGTTGTAAATTCATTGTATGCAAAACTTACTTTCATAAGAACAGACTCTGATAGCTTTTCTCTGTTAATTAGTTTAAGAATAGCTATCTCTCTCTCCACCTGCAGAAACGGGGAGAGCGAGGAACATTGAATGAGAGCTGAATAGGGAAAAGGAACAACTTTGATGAAGGAAATAACCAAGCAAAGATGATCACTTTCAATTAGAAGTGAACTAATATAGTCAATATATTAACAAGAGTCTGACAATCAACAGTAGACATGGACAAAAATGACTTAGCAGGGAGAGTCTTGCATTTGTTTACACAGAACATTAGGGCAGATGCAGCAAATACTGTGGTTAATAAAGCAGTTGGAGTTATGCAGCTGCTGTGTTATTGAAGAGTTACTGTAAATAAAAAAATGCTGCGTAAGCAGGAGGTGACTGAGAAAAACTAGAACTTTTAGACATTTCTGTTGTAAATTCATTGTATGCAAAACTTACTTTCATAAGAACAGACTCTGATAGCTTTTCTCTGTTAACTATCTTTATGGCCACCTTCTGTCCTGTGATACAATGAATTCCTAACTTCACCAGACCTGCAAGAGGAACACAGATGGTCATTCTTCATAGAAGCATTTTAAAAGTGGACAACATTAAAATCTAGACGAGATGCACTTGTAAAAACGGAAAAGTAGCTTATGAAGCTAGCCATAAAAGTAGCCATAAACATATGGCTGCAACTTTCAGACTGCACAATTTTAAGTAATCAATTCCCATTTCCAAACTATTACACTTGGAAAAAAAGCAGCACTAACAAAAACACTATGAATTATGCACACTCCAAAAAAAAAAAATCCTAAAAACACCAGTACATACTGCTCATATAGACAGTCACATAAATCGTTAATGGACACCCTCTTTTACTTGCCAAAAAACAGTCTACTTCCTAATGTATGTAGATCTATATCACTCTTGTGCACATTCATATCCTATTTACAATGTACTGACAAACAGGATCTGTCTGGCCTTTGCGTTTAGAACAGATCGGGGACAAGCAATTGTTATACCTTAAAACTAACTAGTATCCAGGTTTACAATGACTAGTACCTTTGTTAATAACTAGTAATCTAATAGAGATTGGAATCATTTTCAATTTTACTAGTAACATTTTACATTAGTATATTACTTATACTAATTTCTTTACTAGTTGCTTTACCTGTTTCATAGTTACTGGTAATAAATTGCAATTTGTTGCAAATCTTGTATGTATTTAAGTTGTTACTTGTTTCATTGAACTAAAGTAACTGACTAGTCATTACCAACAACACGGTAAAAATTTAATATCTAGTGAGAAAAGAAATGTTACAACAGTTGGGGAAGTTTCTAGTTTCCCATAAATATGCACCAATATCAAATAAATGAGCACTAGCAAAACTACTAGAATAGATATACTAACTATTGAAATAACTAATCAGGACTAGAATCTATTGAACAGTTACTAGTAAAACTAGTTCCAGCTACAATGGTAATTGAAAAGTTGAACCACAGTTTCCTTTAGAATTCAGTGGCAAATTGTGCGATTTGTTACAAGTAACAATGGAATATATGTCTGTCTCTAATGCAATAGCAAAAGTGTAAGTACAAGTAACTAGCAACCTGGAATAACTGAATAGATATGCCTAGGACAAGTACTAGCATCGTTAGGGTATTGAAATTGATAGTCACTATTTTATAACAAATATAAACATAAATATACATTTAAAAAAAAAACAGATTGCAATCAAATTCAGGCTTTGAAACAGCACGAATGAATCACTGCCACTCATGACTCAAAAATAAAACGCCAGAAAGATGAAAAATAATCTTCCTCCCTCAAACACTGGCCTGTCACTTGCCTCCGTGCCTCATTACATTTCATCAGCTGAAACACCCCTGCACATCAACCTTTCAACAGATTAATTCTTTAATGAGACGCGCGAAGTAGAGCAGAATTTATTCCAATGCATTAACTGAGTGCTAATATCCCAAAGAGGAAATGCTCTTACCTGTCTGGCCCTTCCCCAGCGTCTTTTCCAGTCGGTAGGGCCCGACATACTGAGCTGCCTGACTCCCCGACAACTCCTTACTGGACATTTCGTTCGACAGAGCTTTTGTGTCACAATATAAGCGGGTAAATCAGTGTATTTTCACAATGTATCCACCGGTGCCTGTCCTGCTCACGTAATAGCTCCGCCGTACAGACATCACAGACGGTGAGCGATGACACAGGGATGCTGAGGCGTGCTGTCAGTGCCGTGGCCTACTCCCAAACATCTGCCGTCTCCTTAAAGTTCGTGGAAATGGATCGGTAACATTTTCCGTTCGAAAATATCAAAAATAAACAAGAGTTGCTTGTCCAGCCGAGCCTATACGCCAAACTTCAGCTGTTATTGCGATTTAAACGGCCTGTGGCTGCTGTTGGATGAATGATGAGGGGACACGATTAAATCTGGGCCGATAGGCTACTATATGACTACATCAGATAATAGCTGTGAATGACACCAAAATGATTATGAATATAGAAGACAGGTAAAGATAACAGGAATAATAGGCAGCCTGGTTCAGTCATTAGTTTGTTTTCGCCGGTATCTTTTCTTTAAAACTATATTCATATAGACTCCCGTTGTTGCCAAACTGCAAGTGACCTATTTATTAAAAACTTGGCCACATCTATTCTGAGAAAGAACCGCACATCCGGTTTGTGACAATTTATACGTATTATTCTGTCTAAGATTAAGTGAATCTTTCTTTTGTCACTGACTCTTCAAAGTGTTTCGTTTTATTTTAATAAATGTTTGGATGTAAAGGATGAGCGTCCCGACGTGCCTGATATAAACTACTGGTATCTTCCAGGCCTCACATCCGGAAATATGGGAGAATTGTACGGGAGAAAACAGTCACCCTTTCGCGAAAGAAAGCCTCGGTGTCTTCCGTCACATGAATCCGCCAATTAATCCACCGGGCGCGTGCCAAGTGTACATTGCGCTTTTGTAAGCTGCAGTGTTTGCGCAGAAATCCCTTGCTTTATTCGTACGGAACACATTGCTGGTCAAAATACAAGCATCTTCTAACTAGCGTAGGAGCCTCCTCTCCCCCTCCCTTCCTCCCGCACGCTCGCGCTGGCTATGTGCACATCACAGCATCTTCTCGCGCTCTCCTCCCGTCGCCTCGGCTACCGCGCGTGGAGTCATTCTTTCGAGTTTGCGTTACAGTCGCTTGAAACCGCCTGACTTTAATCCGTTCGCTTCGGTTGCCTTGTGACCGCAAGGATAGCAGTCCCTCTGTCAGTGGGGCCTTTCTCTGGTTTCTAGCGTTCACTCTCCCTGTATTCCTTCTCCCCATCCGACACGAGCAGCATCAGCATCCGGGTTCTGCGCAGCTTGCGTCCCCTCCCTTACGCGACCCCCCCTCCCTCCATTTTTTTTATTAAATATTTTCTGATAATTTGTTATCATAATATTTATGGACTAGCTGCCTTATCTACATTGTATTTTCTTTTCTTTTTTTAACATTTTTTAAAAATACAACCACAACCTTGCAGGAATATCCATCTCTGATAGTTGTGTTTTTGCACAGTGGTTTTCAGTATTTTTATATTTACATGTATGCATTTAGCAGACTCTTATCCAAAGCGATTTACAGATCCAACAGTTTTCGTAGTTTGTTTAAAAAAAATGTAGATTAGAGGGGACAAGCTATAGCAGAGAAGAAAAAAAGAAATGTAAATGTAAAGAAATGCACTTTTTGCATACTTTCTATTGCTACAATTAAAGCACCATCCATGCAGTTCAATGTGTGAACACAAGGTGGCAGTAGAGACATAGACATAGGGCGTGTTCTGCAGGCAAGAAGTTGGTGAAAAATTTTCCCAACATAATGCGCATTTATTTGGGGGGTTTTATTTCTTGATCTCACCCAAAAACATTTGGCATAGCGAAATGTTGGGAGTATCTTCTAGTCCAATCTGTATCAGGCGGTCTTAGTCCAGACAGCAGGGGGCATTGTTCAAGCTCTTTGAGCTCTTTATTGGCCTATCTTTTGCAAGTGAGGCAGTAACTGTTCATATATTGTGTTAAAGTGCCTATATTATGTACATTGAGTAATTACAAGATTACATTTTTTTTTTTTTTTAAAGGTGTCATCTGCTAACAAAATTCAGGATTTCTAATTGTGTTATCTGACGGAGATCAGCAGACAGCGGTGATTCCTGCAGATTCACCTGGACATGCAAGTCAGCACTTTGCTATTATCCCTCACATGATGCTTCTCAAGGTCAAACGCATTCAGTGACCTTCCATACCAAGTTATCCCATATTCCTACCCGTCTGGCAGACCTCCAAGTAACAGCGCACCCTCCTCCCTTTATTTTCTTGGAGTCTTATTTATGACAACCGAAATATGTCCTCAGCAGGGAAGAGGCAGAAGGCCTGGAAACGCCTGGAAATGTGATAAAGCAGGGCTTAAGTGTAACTGGAAAACTTTTCCCGAATTGGGCATTTGATATTATGACAAGTAACTAATTCAAGTCAGAAAAAAATAATATGGTAATAAGTTTTATATAGCCTATTTTTTATTACATTTCAGGTTTCACATTTTACACTTTTTAATAATTTTAATTTCTATCACTCACTGCATGGGTACAAAAATTTTGCCTATTTTGCATACAGCAAACTGGTTGGAGAAATCCATTTGAGGTTCACGGGGGGGGGGGTCTCTGCTGCCCCAAACCCCATCATTTAGTCCAGTGCCACGAGCTGCAGGGAATGCTGGGAAGGTGGAGGACTCAGTGCAGTAAACCCCTGAAAACAAACAGAAATACAGAGAATCAAAAATCATACATTTCAAATGATAATGAAAAAAGTTGTCTTGATCATGAAGTTAACACAAGACAACCTTAAAACAAAGGGAGCATAACAAATGTGCTTAGGTTTAAACAGTTAAATTAACAGCTAATCAACAGTCACGGTGCAGCGAGATTGTAGTAAAGGGGCCCGAAGGCGGCAAATCCAAATTGGGTATTTATTCCACAAACACTGAAGAACAGCTCATCCACAAACAGCAGAACGTGTGGTACAGACAATAATAAGCAACCACTCAAACTGAAAGGACAGAAACTTAAAACAAAGTCCAAACTAACAGAAACTGTGACACTAATGTTAGGAATATTAAAACAAATGTTTTTTCCAGTTGACTTGGTTTCACTTGTTACAATAACAAACATTTGTTGACTGGATTAGTTAATAATACTTAAGTCAAATGAAGTAACGGTTGACTACAATCTAAAATAAATTTCAACAAGAAATTAATTGTCAAGTTAACAGAATTTTAAGGCAGTGAATTAAAAAAAGTGAAGTTGGCTCAAATTTTTACAGTGAAATTTAAATAATATTGTATTATTTTAAAATAAATATAATTTAACATTATAGTCTATGTTGGATATTTATTTTTGCATGCTTATTTCCCCCATTACATTTAGATTACATTTGCTATGATACAGTACTCATTCACTTATCTTTACATTTACATTTACATTTATTCATTTAGCAGACGCTTTTATCCAAAGCGACTTACAAATGAGATAAATAAAAGCAGTCAAAACTAACAAAAGAGCAACAATATATAAGTGCAAATGACAAGTCTCGGTTAGACTAACGCAGTACACGTAGCAAGGTGTATATATATATATATATTATACACACACACAAACACACACACACACACACACAAAGAAAAACAAGTAGATAGAATAGAAAAAATAGAATAGAAAAATATAAATATATATTTTTTTTATAAAAAAAAGAAGATAAATGTAGATAATGTAGAATTAAAATATAATAGAAAGTGACAGCTCTGAGCTTAGAATGATGCTCACGGAGAACATCAGATAGCCAAGGGGCAGAAGAGGTGATCTTTGACAACATAATTTTATTAAAACAGTTCAATTTAATCTTCAGCTAATCTCAAAACATCCATTTTCATGCTGTACATTGTAATGTTCCGTTGCCTTCACGTGATACATTTAAAACAATTAATTTAAATTTGTTGTGATTTATTTAATAAATATCAGCCATTTATTGGTTCTCACCCATAACATGGAAATAATGTTTTTTGTTTTTTTTTGCTATCTATAATATTTTTTTATATCTGTGCATCCTAAATTATTAGACTATACCAATCTTATGTGAAATACTGGGCTGTGTTTCCCGATAACGTTGTCTCTTAGCGCGCTACGAAGTCTCCAAAGGTATGCCTTAACTAAAGCTGTACCATTTCTAGGCGTGTTCCCCGAACTATACCTTAGGAGGCTGCTTAAGATATACCTTCTTACGTGCGACGTTACCAGGTGCTGTCCATGGCGGTGGTGCTGAATTGGTTGATATCGATGGCTCGAGAATCGATTATTCGTTCTATGCACAATCTGCTTCACTGCGTTATGTGAGAAAGCAGTGTTCTTTATAAAAGAAGTGTTGATTTTAAATAAAGACACGGAACCTTTTCCTGTTAGAATGCAAAGAACTTGCATGAAACTTTTACTTTCGCTTTGCAACATACATCATGTCAGGGAAGAAAACCAAAAAAGAAAATTATATTCCCAGAGCACCTCCCAGTGGTCACCACATAAAATACAAAGGAAAAAAACCTACATGAGACACTGCTTAATAAATTAACATCTTCTAACAAAAAAAAGAAAAAGAAAGAAAGAAAGAAAAAACTTAGGCCTACACAAGTCCAACAGAAAAATATTCTGGTAAGAGTGCTTTCCAACAAGAAGCACTTCAGTTCAAATTGTATTTATCAGGACTCATTGGATCTTATAAAAATAATCCAAATTGCAAACTAAATCCAACACTGGATATTTTATATAATTTCGAAATGAGTGCGTGAACCCGCAACCTCATGCCCAAACCTATCATGCATATAACTAACTGGCAGTATGCCTTCACTGGCCTTTGAAAGGGTCATTTATATTCTCATAATATATTTTCCATAGTGTCTTCATTTACTCCACAACCAGGGTTGACTGCCCAGCAGCCGCATAACATATTGGTGTAAATCACTCATTTCTGTTATTGGATGACTCAATAAAAACGCAACAGGAGAAACATATAATCAACAGCTAGTACTATTGCGGAGAAAAAGAGAGAAAGAGCCGCCAGCAGCTGAATATGTGTCGACAAAATTGGACCAACAAGATCTAAAAGCTGCTGAATTTGCTGCCGTGCCGGCGATTCTAAAGTTTTAGTGGACATATACACTATATGGCTCTGCGGACGGCATCATCTTTGATTTTGCACAACTATTATATTCGTATAAAATGAGATGTAAAGAACTGCGAACTGTCAAAAGTGATAAGGTATAGTTAAGAGTGGTCCAGACCAACCTTACGAAAGTATGACTTACAGAAGGTATACTTAACTAAGAATGTTTCAGGAAACACGTATTAACGATAAGGTACAGGTTAAGGTACAACTTAAGAACGACGTAGCATTAAGAAGGTTTTGGGAAACGCAGCCCTGACCAGTCAGCCATATTCACATTTAGAAAATAAAACAAAGTACATGATGCAAATGCTGAACTGACGTGAATAAAATACTTGTCTGATCAAGTAAAAGGGAATAAAGCAAGTGAATTGTGCATTACTTTTCCTGCATGCTAAGCTCCTCATGACGCCTCAGCGTTGCTCTTCACACAGGCGGCAAACGCCTCCATTAGCTCCTTACACGCTTCCTCACCATTCTCCTTTACACTGTAGCACACAGGAAACACAGTCATTACTCCAGCACACATATACACTGCTGATTCACATCAACATATCCCATATACAACACAAAAATGCAGATTTGTCCCTCTGAAGCACACAAGACTTCATGAAGTTTCTGTACCACACACTGTAAAGACATTACATAATTTTGGTTGTGTCTTTAGTTTTTGCAAAGTCATATAAAATGTGTACTCACAATAGGCCGGATTCTGCTGGGACTGAATGAGACGGTATGCATTTGTGCGAGTGAGATTATTTGAGCCTCTCTACACCAAACAATGGCAGACACTGCCACACTGCATTAGAGTGATGAAATGAAAACGAGGGTTGGAATGACAGCGCAAATGGGGGGAAGAGATGCAAAAAGAGGGCAGTGGATAATTCAGCTGAACGAGTGAAAGATAGAGCCCTAGAATCACGTGACAAAGCAAGCAGGTAATGGAAAAGAGACATACTGCTAAAAGAGGGAGATGTCGTGACTTATGAGGAAAAGAGTCCCTCCCCTGCATAGAAAATTATTTTAGTCTCTCCCTCCCCACAGATCATCTGCTGCATCTCGCATGGTGACTTAAGCGTGCTCTTCCTCTCTTTCTCTCTTTTCTCAGTGAGCGGTGATGTAACACACAGCTGGTTAATGTAAACATAAAGCGCCTTATGCAGACTGGATCTGATGAGCCACATGACGTAGGTGTAAGAATGTATGGGGGGATTTCACTAGCCAAGGGCATTTCCTCTTCATAGGCAGCCATTATAATACTAATACTAGATTCTTCTACTGGACAGTAATACTAATACTAGATTCTTCTACTGGACAAAAACAATTAGCGCTAGATTATGTCCTTATCCTCAACAACCAATAATTAGTGATCACAAAACAGTTTCAAGTCATCTGGAAAACCTCCCATGTTTTGGTCTGGAAGAATGATCAATTTAAAATCTATTTTTACAGATAAATGGATTTTTAAAATGTGTTAAACTCCTGGAAAACTGCATCAAATGAACCAGAACATGGCTGTGTTTAAAGATCTTTTGATTTGGGAGACAAATGTTGAAACACTCTATAGTATGTGGTATAAAACTGGCGGCAAAAGCACAGTCAATTTAAAAGCTAGTGTTAAAGGGATAGTTCGCCTAAACATGAACATTCTGTAATCACTTACTCACTCTCATCTTGTTTCCAAATTGTATGCCTTTCTTTCTTCTCTGGAATATAAAAGAAAATGTTTTGAGAAAGGGCTTTCTTTTTTGTTTCTTTTGGAAGTCAAAACTGGTTGGTTACCAACATTCTTCCCTATATTATCTTTTGTGTTCTGCAGAAGAAACGGTTTGTAATGACATGAGTGTGATTAAATGATGACAGAATTTTCATTTTTGGCTGAACTATCTTTTTAAAGATATAGATAAATTGATCTTAAAATGTGCTTCAAATGTGCATTAAATGAACCAAACCATGGTTATTTGCCAGTCAAATATTGAAATCTGTCAGTCTTGGAGGTGTAAAATTAAAATGATAGCAAAAAGCAACAGGCAAATGGGAAGGGGATGGTCACCTTCCCCAAATTTAGACTGAATAATTCACAAGATGGCCAGTCCTCCACATATATAATGCAAAACGAAAAAGGGCACGGCTCAGGAGTGCTCTGATCTTAAACACAACAAACAGGAAATAATTTTACTTGACCTTAAGAATAATTCAATTGGAATCAATAAATACTGAATCCATATGGAACTGATTTATTTCCACATGGAGCTCCTATAACAAAGCTATCCCATGTTGATAAACCAGATGCTTTTGTTTATTGATAGATTAAGTAACACTGTTTACCCTGAGGGGAGTTTCTAATAATGCATTCCAACCACTACAAGAGCAGGCATGCTAACACAAATGAGAGGAAAAAATCTGCTTAAAGTGGAAAAGATTAAATTGTAATTTGCATTAACATTCCTGAAAGGACACCCTATAGGACAAAATGGCTGTATGTTAACTCTGTGGCTAATGTTTAGTCACAGACTTTGAGACTCTAAAAAGTGGAGGACATCTCAAGGTCATAAGCTCACAGATTCACATTGCCAGAAAGCAGTAAAAAGAGATTTTACACATGTTCCACAACTAGCAACCAGATGCATCCTCTCATTGAATAACTGCTGGATTCTAGGGTTGAACCTGTAACATTAATCCTCTTCTGGTTTTAAAGCCCATGATGAATTCCTGTTTGTGAAGCAGCATGACAAAAAAAATAGACAAAATGGCCACTGTGACATACTTAGACCAGGTGTAAAGTGATCCAGTGAATATTACATGTCACACTGTATAATGGATGACAGACACACACATCTATGCAGTACCATGTACGACGGCACTATAAATACCAGTGTGGTGTACGTTACTTAAAGGTCGGCCTTCTGTAAGGTTAAACATTCAGCTAGTCAGCAACACATGCAAGTTGCTGGTCAAAGTGATTACAAAAAGGTCAATGACAAACTGACCTGCTAATAGTGTTTTAACTGTTAACAGTTCTGCCATTCCATCTTTTTCCCGCCAGTCTTCGCCATGTCTGTCCCTGCAGCCCCCCAGTCTTGCTTTGTCATTTTTGAGCGGTGGTTGCTCATATGAGAGGAAATTATTCATGTTCACAGATGCACCTGTTTCTCCATTTTCCCTGCCCTCCCACCAATCCTTTTTGGATTAGTGGATTTTGTTTGTTTTTATATTCTGTGAAGCAGTATTTCGTAACTCCAGACCTACGGACCCACCTACCTGAATGTTTTAGATGTCTCACTAATTAAAACACCTGATTCATCTCATCATCTTCTTGGTGTGTTAATATGGAGACGTCTAAAACATCCTGGGAGGTGGGTCTCAGGGACTGGAGTTGAGAAACACTGCTGTAAATGAAGGTGACCGTGATGGCCAGTGCTTCAGATGAACCAGTGACACATTATTCAACCAAATTCTCACCCCACACACCTTTCCCCTATCTGGTCCTTGCACACCAAAGGTCAGGGTATGTGCAAGCTTATCTGTTTCTCATGCTGCCCAGGCCTGTCAACACTACAAACACCAAAAGCAGCCAAACTACATTTTTTTGGGTGGGTGTGGGGATTAGGGTCAAAATGCAGTTTGAGCAATGGCTAGTGTCAATGGTCAAGAAGGAACACAATTAAAACCTACATAGAAGGGAAGACAGCATATTGAATGAATGTTCATCACTGGCCACTGGGCACAATCTCCTTCATTTGCAGGATATAAAACCAGCAAAACCTATTAGTGGGAGGGCAGGAAAAAACGGAGAAAAGGTTCATCCGCCATCATCAGTGATTCCCTCTCATTTAAGTGGTCAAAACTCAAACATGGCAAAGTGAGGCCAGGGAGGTAGCAGGAACAGAAATGGTGAAGACTGGGAGAGGAAATCAGGGATGGCAGAATGAGCGAGAGGAAAAGCACGATGTAGACACATTCCCAACAGCCAATCAGCCGTGAGGAAGAACTGAAGTTGAAGAAAAACCCCAGAATGCTCTTAATGAGCGGCCCCAATGATGCTGCCAACTCAGATCAAACTGACACCAATCAAACCATTTACAAAACTCAAAAAACGTAATCAAGTTACATCTTATTAAAAATACAGAATCCCTCTGCGCAAACCTTCCACCTCACATTTGACGGAAGGTCCTTCCTTACCTCCATTTTGGATCACCATCATGATGCACAATTTACATTGCGTAACATAATTCTACTGAATATCACCAATCCCAGCATGATTCTAACTAATTAAGAGCTACAATAAATTTATGTAGAAATAAATCTACATTTTGGAGCATAAGAATTTAACAAATTGTCATTCGGTCCATACAGAGATGCAACGGACCGGTATTATGGACCATACATGACTGCTACTCCAGACTGCTACTTACCATTTGTCTAAATCTGCCTTGATGGCCACACAGGGTGCTGGGACAGGGGTCTCGGCAGGAGCTGCAGTCTCTGAGTCTGACATGGTTCTATGGCGTTGGAGTGAGTGTATGTGTGCCTGCTCCGTGCGCTCCTGTGGTTATATGTGCAGGAGAAAAAGAGAGAATGGAGAGTTAGAGTTGGCAAGAGGGAGGGGGAGTGTACATAGTACACGGGGGGAGGAAGGAGGTGGGAACCGAACGTGAGAGGGCACATATGTACACGAGCAAGAGATCAAGCGGGTTCAACCTTACTCAGCACCAAAAAAAAAAAAAGCATTTTAAAAGTATGGTGCTTCAAATGCAAAAAGCAAGTAATTGTGCTTCTTTCTGCACCTAAACCAACAGTGTATAATGAAGTGTACTGAGACAATGGAAAGTATGCAGAGAAACTTAACTTGCATTCAACACAGAAAAGCTGCACTACTTCTTGTGTTATATCATGGATTGTGCATGGACGCCCCCTAATGACAACATGGTTTCATGACGTGCACCACTTTACACTTTTTTTTTTCTTTGTTAATATTTATTTTCATATAAAAGCAGTATCATTTAAATTACATCCAATTTCCTTTTTTATTGTTTTCTTAAAGATTTAAGTAACTACAGCCAGTGTGTAAACTAGAATAAATACAAAATAAATAAAATCGAAATATATAAACATAAAATGGTTAAATGAAAACATTTAAATTAACACATTTTACAACCTTCTTGTCTTTCTTGAACTTCTGCCTTTAAAATGAAAACAAAGGCTTACTTCCCCCATATTTACATTTGTGTACACTATTTAGAAGTAGCAGATTAATTAATGAATTAAAAATGAATACATTTTCATGAGTGAATATTTTTAAACAGTTCAAAGCATCACCACCAGCCACTTTAGAGCTCATCACATATAACTTTCCCTTTAAACTTTATTTTTTATTGTGAGTTGTGCACTACATTCACTAAACCCAAATGATCTTAATGGATATCATATATAGGTAATTAAAATACTATTTCTATATGAATACATTTTAAATTTTAATTAATATGCCATCCTTCAGCAGGTTTAGTTTAGTTGGTCAACAAGTTGGTCTCCCAGCCTGACCAGCTATATGGTGTTCAGACCAACCTGACTAGCTATAAGCTAAATCAAGAAACCAATTTGGCTTTCAACAGTTTTGCTGCCAGAATGATTAACCAGAGACATTGAGGGGGTCACATTTGAACCAATATTCACAATAGTGGTCACTTAATACAGGTTTTAATATAGTAACCTATATACATTTAGGTTTTCGAGAGAAAACTGAATAAAAAACCAAGATGTTACAACATACTTATTCATTCGACGGCAGATAAGATTCAATCATTGCTCACCGCCCCCTCATCTATTCTGTTCAAACAGTTTTACCCCTTCACAAAGTCGTAGACTATAAATCAGAAACATAACTTTAAAAAGCAATCTATCTAATCCTTTCAAAGGCGGTTAATAACTAATTTCGTAAAGTCTAAATGACATTTATGCACGCAGTTAGGGTTGGATGTAGGCCTATAACAAAAAATTGAAATTCCGCGGGACAAAATATGAGAACTAGGCTGTGTGTAAGTTTGACAAAATATTTATTAGAATAATTTGTAACCTCTTTATTGCAGTTTTATTGAAGTGTGTGTTTTGTA
This sequence comes from Sinocyclocheilus rhinocerous, assembly GCF_001515625.1. Classification (NCBI taxonomy): domain Eukaryota; kingdom Metazoa; phylum Chordata; class Actinopteri; order Cypriniformes; family Cyprinidae; genus Sinocyclocheilus; species Sinocyclocheilus rhinocerous. The sequence continues at coordinate 242,128 of NW_015664999.1, read as the reverse complement.
TATATTTTTAAATGATTATTGCATTATGTTCTCTGAATAAACAAAATTATTATCAAGGCTAAAATGCCTGTAGCCTATCATTAAAGTCAAATTCGTGAAGTTTACCTATCTTTGTATTAGGCTACTTATAAAACGTAGCCTATCGATTAGGTCCGTGAGCAAATGGATACATTTAACTACAACAAAAGCATAGTTGTTAGTTACTTTCTAAAGAAAGTTGAGCTTGGCTAAGCATACCTGTCTGCATGCAAGCATACTTGGCTAAGCAAAACCTGAAGGAAGAAACGACTGAAAGCTGCACGCGCATCTGAAAACCACGGGGCTATTTAACGGCGACCTTCCGACTAGAAGAACGTCATGTTCTCTAAACAATCAACCCACATCCATATGCATTTACACTGCTGTCAACGAGCTAAAGTGCGGTTAATTAAATTAGCATAAAATGTCAACCAATTACTTATACCTGGGTCTGCAGTCCGGAAGGATCTGGCAAGATTTACCTGAAAAACAAAATGAATATTTTTGAACTGGAACGCGCATTAAGTAGCTACTGGATCCAGGCTCCTTCTCCTGGAGTCTTGAGGGAGGAGAAACGCCCTAATACAGCAGACAAGTGGGAATACACTACTATTCTCGCTGTAATGAGATTAGTCGTCTTTAAATACGTATGTTATAGCAGCGGGGATCTATTATTAACAGAGGTTTTAGGAGTTGGTCAAATTTAATTTTACAATGTATAGGTTCCCTGAAATAGCCTATATGTGAAATTTAAAAGTTCCCAAAATATATGAGCAGTTCTGGAAAGACTAAAGCCAATTTGAGGTAGCAGAATTAATGAATGAACCCTTACAAAACTTAACCATGGTTTTACTATATACAAAACCAAAAACAAGAACATGGTTACTAGTTAAACCATGGTAACCACAATTTAACCATGGTTTTGCTGCACTAACCATAGTTTAACCATGGTATTTGTAATAAAACTGTGGTTATACAAATGGTAATCAATACGGCAAAAAACAACAACAACAAAAAAACATGGTTACTACACTTTTACTATAGGCTACAATAAATCCATGGTTAATTTTAGTAAGAATGAATGACTCCATTAATGAATTAACACTATTACACAAAATGCTAAAGGCCTGCTATTTCAAGGCCCTGTAAGGTCACACACTGTAACTAACAATTAAGTCAGAAAAATGAAGGGAACAAGAAACTTTCGTAAGAATTGGGCTCAACCAGCACATTCAGACATAAATAAACAAGGAACGAAAAGAAAAGAAAGAAAAAGGGTTAAAAAGCTCTCAGTTCACAGCAGGACATGACAAATGAGTGTTTCCTCATTGCTGGGGGAAGGGTCTCTCATGTGTAGACTTTCTTTAAATGGCATGTGGCTGAGTGAATGGGTACACAACCTCCATTGTGAAGAAAAGAGCTAGGAAAATCAACCCCTAAATAACTTCTCAAAACTGTACATCTGTAAATAGCACATTTGCACATTCATAATTCTGTCTACTGGTATTTTTTCCTCTCTGTTTTTTATTACCATATAGTTATTATTATTATTTATTATTATTATTAGTGTTATATTTCACTTTATTGCCTTAAATTGTCTGTACCTTTTTTCTGCACTGTAAGCTCCTGTCTCCAAGACAAATGTCCCCTTAATTGGCAATAAAGCTCTTTCTGATTCTGATAGTGGTGCAGTCTATTAGAATCAACTTTAATAGTATAATAAATAAAAAGAAAACAGATAGAATACAAAAAGATTAGAAAGCAAGCTATAGTGTTAGTAGTTAGTAGTAGTTAGTTAGTAGTTTTTCATTCAGACACCCTGAAGGTCCTAAAATAATAGCATCACACAAAAACACACTTTTAGAAAAAAACAGTATAGGCACACAAATCATCTAACGTCACAAATATCATCTCTATATTCAAAAGTAATTCAAACGAAAAAAATTATGATTTCTATTTATTTACCTGGTACATCATCTGATCATCTGATGTTTGCGCTCTTGTATCCTGTATCTACTTAAATAGCTTATAAATATTGATCAGCCAAACCCTCACATCAATGTTTTTCATTAGTTTCAGGATTTAACTAATACACCTGGAGTGCAAGACTCATTGCATATGCAAATGAGAGGACCAAGAAGTGCAGGCCTATATAATGGGAAGAAAATGACAGAGAGCTCAAGAGAGGAAATCAGACTGCAAAGATTCAAGCAAGAGAATAAAGAAAACAGTTAAAATGACTCAAGGATCTAGACTATACTTTGCAGGTAAGCAAACCTTATATCTTTCTCAGACTAACCTTTCCCTGCCACATTTTACACTTTACCTCTCCTCCATTCCTCGTTACATCCCCTTTTCTGTTTTCTGTTCACTTCAGATTACCATACTGTTATTTTTGAACAGTTTCTTTTTCTTGTTGCTTTTCAGTGACTGTTCTGATGTGTGCGTTTGTCTCCATCAATGGTGTCGGTCTGAATGATTTACTGGAGCGAGCCTCTCAACTTTCAGACAAACTGCACTCTCTCAGCACTTCTCTCACCAATGACCTGGTCAGTACCAAACACCCTTGTAAACATGTGTTTATGTGGTGTTATATGCACAATCACTGGGTTATTTGCAATATGTGACTTCAGTATTATCCAAACAGATATTTATTTCATGGATTTGATTGGTTGTTAGATATTAACCTTGCTTTCATCCACAGGATTCTCACTTTCCTCCTGTTGGTAGGGTAATGATGCCTCGTCCATCGATGTGCCACACTTCCTCTCTTCAGATTCCCAATGACAAAGACCAAGCCTTGAAAATACCGGTAAGTAATTTTAACTCATCCATCTTCATCTCTCTCAAATGCAAAAATTCTTTCTCCTACACTCTCAGAAAAAAAAGGTATGAAAGCTGTCACTGGGGCAGTTTATTTTCAAAAGGTATACACTTTTGTATCTTTCATGCACTAATATCGACACTTTAGGTACTAATATGTACCTTTAAGGTACCAATATGAAAAGGTACCGCCCCCGTGACAGATTTCGTACTTCGTACCTTTATTTCTAAAAGTGTATTCCAGCTTTTTTATTATTCTGTTATTCGATTTGAACATTTTTATAATTACAAATATTATATATTATACAGCATAATTTAAATAAAAATATACATAATCATTTTTATTGTAAAAAAAAATATATATTACTAAATTGTTGTTATAACTATTATATTTTATATAAAACAAAATATACAAAAATACATAAATACAAAAACATGATACCATATGATGTAAATGTATCTATATATACTATAAATACTTTATAAAGCTTGCAAATATTTGAAGTTCTCATGTTTTTTTTTTTCATTCAGTCTCAATCCAACCTATTTTCTGCATATTTCACACAAAAATGAAAATTCTGTCATTTACTCACCATTGATCAAACCCACAAGACTTTAATTGATCTTCAAAACAAAAAAAGAAGATATTTTTAATGAAGCATGAGAGCTTTCTGTCCTTCCATTGAAAGTCCATTCCACCAAAACTTTGATGCTTCAAAAATTTCATAAAGACATTGAAAAAGAAATCCATATAAATCGAGCTGTTTAATCCAAGTCCTCTGAAGAGACGTCATCGCTTTACATGATGAACAGATTTAATTTAGGTTTTTATTCACATATGAACAATACTCAAAACACATACATAGAGCTAGAGCACATTAAACATAATACATATGAGCTCAACTGTACTTGCCTCTGTGACAAATCTCACTGGTTCTTGCAGAATCACAAATATGCTTGTGTGTAACCTCATTGGTTCGAAAGTCTTATGGACTTGGAACAACATGTATTTACATTTTTTTGAGGGCTGAACTTTTAATGTGAAGTGACAAACATCTCCCACATTTGTAGTTACAGGAAAAACAGACCAGTAGTGAATGAAGTTTTATCTGATTGTTTGTGCAGGAGGATGAGTTGCTGTCTTTGGCTCGGTCTCTGCTGCTGGCGTGGTCCGATCCCCTCGCCCTTCTCTCCTCTGAGGCGTCCAGCCTGGCACATCCAGAACGCAACACCATTAACAGCAAGACCAAAGAGCTGCAGGACAACATCAACAGCCTGGGAGCAGGTCTGGAGCACGTCTTTCACAAGGTGATTGCGCTTTAAAAGAACAGCTCACAGTACATATATTGTGAATGTTGATTGTAAGAGGGCAATATGGAGTAATTCAAAATACTGAAAGAAATATTTTTAAGCAGGGTTGGTTTATACATTGTCCCTGTCCATGTTTTCTTCTCTACAGATGGGCTCATCTTCAGACAACCTGTCCTCTCTCCCTTTTTACACCAACAGCCTTGGCCAGGATAAAACTTCTCGACTTGTCAACTTCCATTTCCTGCTGTCCTGTTTCCGCAGGGACTCCCACAAAATTGACAGTTTCCTCAAAGTTCTCCGCTGTCGGGCAGCCAAGAAGAGACCTGAGATGTGTTAGAGTGGAAATGCTGTGCTCTGCTTCTCTCAGTGTGCATGTTAAGTTAAAATGGCAGAGCTGTGAGTGATCTGAAAATCAAATGGTAAAATATGCTCTTTATTGGTTGTTTCAAAGATGTAGATATTTGATTTGCTTTCTTATAAACTTGAATAAATACCTGGACCAACATCATAGATTACTCTAATCCCAAAGATAAAAGACACCAAAAAAAATAAAAAAATAAAATTTAAAAACAGCCAGGTTATGCAAAATTTCTGTACGCAGTGATACTGTATGATGAATAAATGCATCATATATTGAAATGTTTGACTACAGTTTGATAAGACATTTGTATATGAAGTAACTAAAGTGTATTCATCAAGGAAATTATGTTGGATTGTTAACTTCTGTAATGTGATATTTAAAGATTTGCACCATTGTCAATAAATTTCTACCATGCAGATTTATATTGACTCGTGGAAAAAAAATATATGCATGGAAAAGGACTGTGAAAAAAATTTTTCTCTACCACTTCCCACACAAATGTGAACATATACACAAAATAAGTGTGTATTATACACACACACACACACACACACACACAAAGACAGAGACAGTTTTTGTTTTATCCAGCTGTATTTACTCAGGAATGCTGCCAATTAAATAGGGTTTGTCATATAATTAAGGAAATTAGCATTATTAATTAGAAATTAGATTAACACCAATAATTTGGAGGTATCTGTAAGTTTTCTCTAATTTGAGTTCTTTTTCAAATCACATTTAAGTTTTTTTATACTGTTCTTCAGAATAGAATTAATTTATGAAATATGCTTAAATAAATTAATTTATGAAATATGCCCTTACTCCTGTTAGGATAACTTCAAAATGGACTAAGCAGTGGCATTGAAATTTAGGATACTGATCTCC
>NW_015664999.1:220064-236034 GCF_001515625.1 Sinocyclocheilus rhinocerous | reverse complement strand
TATATATATATATATATATATATGTGTGTGTGTGTGTGTGTAGCTGTGTGCAGCTGGCACACCTAAAAAAAGATGCAGTTATTTTTTTATAGTCTTAATAAAAAATTTGGTTTTTTTGTCTATTGTTGCCTACTTACAATATTTGTTCATTTAAAATGCAATTTAAATTTGAAGTGATTTTCGTAAAAAAAAAAAATTATCTGCCGACATTCGGACTGCCAACCAAACCACAAAAAGCCGCTGACTGTGACGTGTGACCCCAGCATCTTGGGAGGCGTTTGCCCGCGCATTCTTGACTAAACCTTGCTAGGCTAGTAATATGTCGCGGAGCTCTCTGCTTAATTTCTTTAGTAAAAAACCTCGGCTTGATGGACACCCGGACACAAGGCCTAACGAGGATGAGGATGTTTCTCCCTCCCCTGGCCCGGCATCAACAGAACAGGTAGGGTTGCCAACCATTCTTTTTTTTTGTTTTGTTTAGCAAATAAAAACAGTGCTTTTCTTTTAATATTATTACGCAGCCCCCTAGCGTTAAAAGAGAAAATAGATGAATTTAACAGATTGGGTTGCCAACCATTCCGTATAACAGAGAATGGGAATGTGTCGTCACAGTGGCAATGCATTCTGGGAATTTAGGTCACGGGAGCTACAGCGGAGACTGGATAATAGTGAATGTAGACGTTTGATATTATTTAATGTTTATATTATTCTACTTAAGATCGCGTTGGAGTGGTTAAGGCTCACTTACATTCACTACGGAACTCGGATAAAAGTTAAACTGAAACTCGGTATGGTAAACAACCCAAATAAGATGTATCTTAAAGGTGCAATAGGAGATCTTGGAAAATGCTAACTTTAGCCTGATAGCACTGAAAGCGAAAGTCCCACCCTCCCTGCAATCGCTGTCCAAAGCCACGCCCCCTGAACGCTAGCTTCGCTCACTGTTTGTAAACAGAAGCAGTTCTGGGGGAATGACGTATGAGGTCGGCTTTGCGCATGCGCCGCACACGCAGAAACGCAGGGGAGAGATCAAAACTAAATAACGGTCAAGAATTAGAAGTACAAAACGAGGATTTGTAAAGAAGAATGTCATAGTATTACGATATAAGCCAAGAGGAGACTGGTTTTCCTTTGCTAAAGTAAGGAAACTTTGCTTCCTTTGATCCTGTAAACAAACGTTGGTTTTCAGGAGACTCACCGGTGCATGCGCAATAGTATAGTAGGCCTATAGTATAGTATTTCAGTCTGGCAAGTAAACAAAAAAATTTACTAGCCAATGGCGATTCTATTGCCAAGGTGTCCATAGAGGGTTGCATATACACCTAGGATGCCTCGGGGGTGAGTAAAACGCAGCCTAATTTTCATTTTTGGGTGAACTAACCCTTTAAGGCATCAAAAAGCGTTCCGTATGAAAGCTAAACGGAACGCAGTTTGTCCCGTATTCGCAGGCATACGCCGTATGACCACCAGGCCATACGAATAACAAATTCTCAATTGATAAGTGATCATTCTTTTTGTGCAAATCATTGTTTCATTTGCGAATATAGCCTTTCGAGGAAGGCTTTGAGACCAAGCGGAATCCTCTGCCGGCCGCTTCACAGCGAGCAGGTCTCGCGCCGTCCGTGTTTTGATTTCGGCAAATCAGTTCGAGTGAATGCAAGCAACATGATTATTGATCATGAGCACAACATCCAGCTAGGCAAAAAAAAAACATGCAATCTGCTTGAGGGAAGAAGTCTTTCACTATTGTAAGTTAATGTTAAATAGAGAAAAAAATTATTATTTTAAATGTTAGAATTTTAACTTCTAGCGTATTCTTAAACTTAGAACTCATTATTGAGGCACAAATTCAAATAAAAGCAGCCCACGCTCTCTAAGTTCTCTTTAATTAAAAAAAAAAAGATTTTTCATTCATAGACTATGGTTACAGGCTCTATTAAAGTACAGGAATTCTCTGGTAACCACAGCTGCCAGCGTTTTCCTGTAAAAACAACAGGTTTTTTTTTTACAGTGTACTGTGTTATGACTATGTTGTTGGCGATCCTGACTGTATTATATTTTATATAGTTTTATGGTTATGTTGCGAGCCTGAGTATAGTTTTACACATCAGCCCAGTCTATTCTGTAACGTTAGTGATACGCAGAGTTGTTGTTTTTTTTTGCACATTAATCTGACAATAAATGTGGCACACCCAGAGTCTCTTTTCTGGCTACGCTAGAGGGGTGAACTATACCTAAAGTTGATGCCACTAGGAAGGAGATGCAAACCAGAGAAGCTGAGCTTCAAAGACAAACGCATGGAACTGTACAATCAGAACCAAACGTTGAGAGAAGCTGCTGGAACAACTGAGACAACAGATTTACAGCATCATAGGAGGCACGGTTTTATGGTTTATTTGCTGGACCCAACGCAAATCGATGCAAATATGGGGAGAAAACAAGAAACAGAGAGCAGAAAATCATCAGAAAATTAATGGTGAGAGGCTACGACAGAGAACAAGAGCAGTTGAATCATCAAAAAGAGGAATCGAAAAGAAAATATGAGTACCACCAGCATAGATGTAGAATGGAGTGAGATTTGAACAGGAGAAGCAAGACATTTCAAGAAAATATTGAGCAAAAATACTCAAGCTACCATTGGGCAGAAGCTGGAAGGGAGGAAATGTTAAGGAAAAACCTCAAGAACACTTGCATTATTTCATAAAAAGCTACTTTTACCATATTTTGTTCCTCTTTTGTAACCGGCTTTGGATTAAAGCATCTGCTAAATGCATACATGTAAATATTACAGGTTTTTTAAATGTCAAACTACTGAAGAGTTTTTTCCCCCCACTAATATTGTAAATGCTGCGCAATAAAATTCAGGTCAGCGGTTTCTCAATATTTGCATGGTGCAGTGTTATCTCACACATCATACAATCGTCATTCATAATTTTAATCATTCATAGAATTGAAGTGCTCAAAGCTACAAAACCTGGAGCACCCAATCCTAAAGCTAGCTGTAATGTGTTCTAAAGCAACATTGTATTTGCACTGGTCTGCTGGATAAATTTAGATTAAATATATATAAACTTTTGACAACTGTCAGTACAAAAAAGAAGAAACAAGTGCATATTGGAAAATCTAAGCATAAACAAACAGCAGTATGCGTTACACAAGTGTTTTGGGAGTGAATGCAATTTCCTAAAAGCCTCAATTATGCAATTCAAAGCATCTTTATCACTTAAGCATTAAGACGACTTCTACTTCAAAAGTTTTGAATAACTTTGATAGCCAGCTAAAGGTGTATTCACACCAGGAAATTCCGCTAGTTCACTTGCTTTGGTCCGGAGTCTCCGGACCAAATAAAATGTTGATTTTTTTTTTGATGTGGTTCACTTTCACACTGCCCTTTTTGCAAGTGAACCAGAAATTGTAGAGGAGAAACGAACTTGAGTTCGAGCCAATCGAATCAAACAAGACAGGTATGAATACACCCTAAAAGACCCAATATAAAATGCTTCCATAAACCTTTAAATGAACTTAAAAAAAAAATAAAAAATCTATGTATGTATGTATGTATGTATATATATATATAAAAAAGTTTTTAATCATTAAAATCATTAAATCATAAAACAACACAGGTTTAATTGGTTTTTATTTCAAAAAAAGGAGGGGAAAAAAAAAATTCCTAGTGGACAAATTCCTGCCTGGTAATCCAAACCAGTGCTAGACAAGGCATGTGAACTTGCACCCCTCGACAAAAGCACTGTAGTACACAGCTATGAGAAGATCACAATACGGAACAAATGTGAAGTTACTCAAACACAGGATAAGCATCATCTTCAATAAAAGCACTTGAATGGAAAATTTAGTCTGAAGGGTTTCCTCCATGGAATTAAATTGTAGTTCTGGGTCTGAGAAACTTAGTTTTAAGTGCTTACAGTGCAAAAGAGCAGCAGATAAGCTTAAACTAAACTGTCAGTGAAGATTCTTCCTATATGACATTAAAAAGATCAACAGATCTAAAATAGTGCTCATTAACACCACCTATGAGTTGCACAAGAGATTACTATGCAGTCTCATCCATAACATCCTCCGATTGAGTCATTGTAACAAGTAAAAATAAAACAAAAACAAAACAAAGCTAACAGATGAGGACATAGGAGCACTACATGAATTAAAAGTTACTCCACAGAAGACAAATGGCGCATAATGGAGGCACCCACTACTGATGGTCCAAAACAACTGCCTCCAAGTACAGAACAAATACAAAATGATATGGGCTCATTCAGCAAACTACTGGGCAGAACTCCTGTCCACAGTGAAACATTACATTTTACCTACATGGAAGATGCTGTCTTTACCAGATGGAATATCAAAACATATGGCTGATTTGCATTGCATTTTTTTTTTACAGTGACCAACACAGACATGTTGGCATGGCAGGAGGAAAAAAAAATATATACATGGATGACATGTTGTCATAGACAGACAAACAGGCAAAAGAGAGCAGTTGCACATGTACATGCATAAGCCCAAGAGATTTTATCCAAGATGGTACACCTAAAATTTGGAAAAAGCAGGGCCAAAAAGGAATTTTGCACACAAGATGGAATAAAGCACAATATAAATACACCATGTTTAGTCCCCTTGGGCGCATTTCAAAGAAAAAAAAAATTTAACTTTCCAAATCCTTTGTCAGACAATATTCTGTAAAACAGAATCTCTAAAAATGTCTGTCATGCACAGTCATGAAACAATGTACATGGTTTTACACACACACAAGTGTGCACTGCTCTCAGAGTTGCCTCACATACACTGATGCTAAAGAAATCTAGCGCATCCTGTACTCTGAAGTCTTGGACACCTCACAAATGTATACGTAATTATGAAATATCCACTTAATGGTCAGGGAATGTGAACCATGCATAGATCTGTAGAACCGTACCAACATCCTCTTATTGACAACTTATGACATTCAAGAGGTTTAATTTAAAAACCAAGACTGTAAAGTACTGAAAATCTTCATATTGCTGCTACTAATATTCAGCAAAAATTAAAGGCATAAAAAGAATTTACTTTTGATGCTTGTGTTTCTAAGTTATGCTGCAACGATGCTCTACTGTTTCTAGAAATATCACTTGTTATAGTTAAAAAAAAATTTATACACTACCATTCAAAAGTCTTGGGTCAGTAAGTTATTTTTTTTCCCAATTGAAAAATTAACATCAGCAAGGATGATCAAAAATGACAGTAAAGACATTTACATTACAAAAGACTTCCATCTCAAGCAAATGCTGTTTATTAGACTGATTTCTGAAGGATCATGTGACTAGAACAATGGCTGCTGAAAATTCAGCTTTCCCAGAGGATTAAATTCTTTAATATCAAAATAGAAAAGTTTAATTATAAATTTCACACAGGGTTCCCGCGCCTTGGTTAACTTCAAATTCAAGGACTTTCCAGATCCAATACCCTCAAATTCAAGGACTTAATATGGGGACACATTTCAAGTGAGAGCAAGGTTACATCGTATTACCCTGTATGATACATTGTTACAGTTTTCATGTGTCAAAACAACCATGCAAAAAAGCTTTTTTTTGCATTTATTTTTGACCATATAACAGAGATCTGATATTCTATTTGTTGTATTTCTGTTTTGCATAAAACTGAAGAATATTCAGTACATTCTATACGGTATTCTAAAATGATCTGATATTAACTTTTGCATGGATTTTATTGAAAAGAGCTTAGGCTCATGTAACCAGAAGATTTAGGATATGAATATGCTTTTCATACACAATATAATAAGTTTTTCTTGCCTCATGGGTTTACATTATCTTAACAAGCAAAGCAATTCAACATTAATTTCACGGTGTGTCTGTGAAACTTTGAGGTACCATCATAGTAGTTTCGTGCGCGCGTGAACGTCATGGCAATGTACAACACACAAAGTACCTCACGCGGGAAACACTTAACGTAACGCGTAAATGCGCGTAACTAACATAAATCAAGCAAGCTAGCTTGCATAGGCCGCGAAGTGTTGGAGAAATAATACATTAGCGGACCAGAGGGAATAATATGGATTTTTTTCCAGGAAACTTCTTGCACAAAATAAATTCAAGCACTTTCAAAGACCTGTATCTATGCATGTTTATTTTCAAAAACTTTCCAGGGCCTTGAAAAAATAAAATAAAATTCAGATTCAAACTTTCAAGGATTTCAAGGACCCGTGGGAACCCTGTTCACAATAGTACTGTACTTAAAAACAAAAACCAAACAAAAAAAAACAAGTTTCACTAGTTTTTTTTTATAAAAACAAAGAACATCTTAGAGCCAAAACTTTAACAGTAGTGTATGCATATTTCTAGGAACTTATTTTATTGTAATACAATAGCTAATTATAAAATAGATTTTCCTACACTTTCATGTAAGATTCTATTCTAAGTGCGATTTTAGAATATTAAGTGCAGGTGGGGGCTTACATTATTCTTGACGTTGGGTTTCATGTTGATGGTGCCAAAGATCTCCTCTCCGGTCTTAACCGTCAGATAGTCATCAAGGTAGAACACAGTCTGCTTCCAATGAGTGTAAGGAGACTCTGGGCCTAAAAGACAAATGCACTTTGTTTTTCAAGGGCTCATTTATAATTTTAAAAACTCATGGTGAAAAATGTGTGGTAGAGAGGGGAAAAACAAAAACAGCACTCACTAGTAGAGAAGCCTGTCCTTTTGTGGCAGCGAGTGAACTCTATGTTAAAGTAGGTTACCAGCGCATGAATGTAGTCATTCCTTTTCACCTGCAGGCAGAAAGGTGACGTGAAGGACAGGTCCTCAATCTTCACTGTGTAGATGTCCACCTCCTAATGAACCGAGAGAATCAGTAGGGTTGAAAAAATAAGCAAGCAGGGGTTATATAAAAACCAAACACTTCATATAATTGGAGTATATGATTATGAGTAATTGACAATTTTGAGTAAACTAACCTTAATGAGGCAGGCAGTACTAACGAGCTGTTTGGGGTCAACAACATCCACTAGTGGCTCCTTAATGGCCACTTCCTTGATACAGGACATATCAAAGCCATAAACGTTCTCCCACCCTGAAAATGCAAACAAAACTAAATAAATGAAATTGTCTTATTTCAGACACAGCTGAAAAGGCCTCAAATGCATTCAGAGATTGACACGTACAGTGAATTTTGTAGTCCTTGTACTGTCGGTCCTCAATAGCAGTGACATAGAGTGTGGCTCTGTCAGGGAAAATCAGGCCATCAGGTTTCTAAAAAAGAAAAACAAATAGGCAACATGAACATTAATCAAATTGTGGTCAGCATGCACAATTTTTTATAGTGAACAGCTTCAACACTCCAACACTTTAAAAGGACATTAGCATACACCCACCAGCCATTTGTCTCTTGCATAAATGACAGTGTTAAGCATGGATTCGTAGAAGAGACAGTAGCCCATCCACTCAGAGATGATTATGTCTACATTTTCCACAGGAAGCTCAACCTCTTCCACTTTGCCTTTAATGATGGTAACGACTGGACAGGGAAAATGAGGTTAAGGACTTGAGGTACATAACTCACGATACAGTAAGTTTAGCTCAAAAGATCGTCACAAATGTGCTGTGCATATGAAGTCTGAAAAATAAGGAAGTCAAGAGCTATGAGAAGTTCTTACTATGATCCAACTTGTTGGCCTTCACAATCTTCACAGCATAGTCTGATATACTGCTGCACTCAATCTGGGGAACAAATGACAAAAGAATGTCAAATCTGAGAAAAGCACAGCATGATCACCTACCCATCACCTTGACAGGACGGGCAAGAGCCTCATTCAACTAAACCAGTCAGTATCCACAACAAAAACTCAGCTGTTGAAAACAATGAGGTGACATTTACATAAACGGGTAGGATTTACACTCACCCCAATAACTTTCTTGGCTCCAGCTTTGGCTGCAAACATACAAAGGATGCCAGTTCCACTTCCCACATCCAGCACCACCTTATCCTTGAAGAGATGCTTGTTGTGGAACATGGAGTTTCTGTACGTCAGAGTACGAACTTCATCCTTTAGCATCTCCTGTGGACACAGAATGGGTTTACAGTGATCACAGATATGAATATGTGTAATTGTACCACTATTCATGAAACATGATGGACCAATAAGACTGTACCTCATGAATACCAAAGTGTGCATAGGAATCAAAGTAGTAGTCTTTGGAGGTCATGTCTTCTGCTGCAGGTTTTGCTGAACTCTCTCCCTGGGACACCTATTTAAAAAAAAATAAATAAATTATACACTACGAAACAAGGTATGAGCTGGGCTTTAAGATTAGGCAGTGTCTTTTGTATGTTAAATACAATTTTGAAAAGTTATCAAGAGAAGAAAAAACACAGCTAGACAAGGTGGTCAATAAATCTGTTTTGTAGCTAATTGTGAGGAATTCTGTACAATGCTTCAACATTTTGTGGTGTCTCTTAAACGATTTGTATATATGCACATTTTAACAAAGGACAAAACTTATGTCGGTCACGCATGACTTTCATTGTAACGAATCGAATTAAAGGATTCGATTAAAGGAATCACTTGTCGTCACCAACTGTAACCTGTACTAAGATTTACCGACGAACAAAGAACAAACATTTTTGGTAAATGGATTCAAAAGATTCAAACCACTGTGACCAATCAAAATCCGCTACTATTACTACTACTGAGCAAATTCTAGACCAGCATTACCTCTTTAAAACCAGTTAAGACGATTCATGGTAGTTCAAACTCATGAACGTATTTTTACCCGCACAACTTTAAATTCATTAGAGAAGCAAAGATGCGGTAATACTCGCCTTTTAAATGAGAATAAATGTTTTTATAGAGTCAGAAGACCTCTGAAAGAGACCTCTTGAACTAAATGCACGTGGGCAAAAACGTGGTTGCGAAAAAAAAATTAATTGGCCACACCGCCAATTACAGCAATCTGGTTACTAATAACGGATTAATCGTGAACGAAGCTGTAATAAATAGTAATCGAGTAGATCACAGCCATCAGGCTGCGGTGTCTCGTCCCATGCGGTCTCGTACCCAACAATAAGTCATTCAAGCAGCCGCCAGCGTGCTCTAAATGACCCTCATGGAAGCTGAACGAGGAGCTAGCTAACAGGACACAGATATTACTAAATCCAGTTCCATAATACATCAATTGGTTACACGTAGTATTTAAAAAAAGCTCTGTATTAACTCATTTTAGCCAATTAGCAATAGCAGACACGTGATGCTAAATGAATGGATTAACGTTACTCGCGGCAGGCTAAAATGGATGCTCAAGATGCGTGTGCGCACATTTCTACCCACCTGATAACTACATACGCAGCAACCAAACCCGTTAAACGACTACAGAATCGTAGTTTAGACGTAACAAATAAAGTTGGCATATTAATTCTAACTATCGTAAATAGCTGCTAGCCATCGCATGTGTTCTAGGCGAAATGGCCTTGAGTGGCTCCAGCTTACCTCCATTCTGTCTGCTGTCTCCGCCATTTCGGTAAACTGGATTCCACCACGACTGCAGCAGCACAGCTCATGTAAAACACACTTGTTTTGCTCCCGCCTCTTTGCCTTCACTAAATGATTTGATTGGACGGCAATCATGGGATTCACTGTAGGCCCCGCCCACTTTCTTGCAGCTCTCCGTCATAGGCTCAATTTCTTGGCATTTTTTCCTCTCTTTTGAAACGTGACTTTCATTGGATCAAACTGTAGCGCGATCACTAATTTATTATTTCATACAAATGTTAAATTACAGGTTATTTGAGAATTATGATTTCATTGTTTTCAGGTAAGCTAGTTATGAGGGTTGGACTGATGTAAGTGACCATACGTTTACAAAAACGTTTTAGCAAACTATATAATAACATCTATCTATCTATCTATCTATCTATCTATCTATCTATCTCTCTCTCTCTCTCTCTTGAGAATTATGATTTCATTGTTTTCAGGTAAGCTAGTTATGAGGGTTGGACTGATGTAAGTGACCATACGTTTACAAAAACGTTTTAGCAAACTATATAATAACATCTATCTATCTATCTATCTATCTATCTATCTATCTATCTCTCTCTCTCTCTCTCTATAGGAGAGAGAGAGAGAGAGAAAGAGAGTACTGACCAAACTAAAACAGGTAAAAAAAAAAACTAAAAAAAACATAAGCACATTAGATATAGACACATAGATAACTCCAAAATTAAAAGCCTCTCCTCGTGTCTCCCTAGAATTTTAATGTAGGCCTATTTCTTTTTTTTTCCTGTTGAAGATGAGAAAATATTTTGAAAAATGTCTCAGTGATTTTTGTTCTTACAATCAT
Organism: Sinocyclocheilus rhinocerous; assembly: GCF_001515625.1. Classification (NCBI taxonomy): domain Eukaryota; kingdom Metazoa; phylum Chordata; class Actinopteri; order Cypriniformes; family Cyprinidae; genus Sinocyclocheilus; species Sinocyclocheilus rhinocerous. The sequence continues at coordinate 225,688 of NW_015664999.1, read as the reverse complement.
AATAAATGTTGTTTAAACCACAACATTCTTGAGAATATCTTCTATTTTGTGTTTTACAGAATAAAAAAGTCATACAGTTTGGAATAACGTGGTGAGTATATGGTGACAGAATTTTGTTTTTTGGATGAACTATCCTTTTAAATCAAACCGAGCCATGAGAAGCCTATTTGCCAAAGATGCTACTACACATTAATGTTAAATGAAGATGCCTTGAGAATAGTGTGCATTCACTGATAAATTGTAACAAATATAGATATGAGTTTAACGTGTACAGGATGATGATGATGTATCATCTAATATATTATGGGGTAATTTGCTAGTTTAGTTGCACAAAACTGATAGGTGCCGTCTTGATCAACGATGATTTGAGTTGTACGATTAACTTATATAAATATTTGTTTATCCCACATTTTGCTATAAGTTTGATTGCATCATAATAATTGCTGTTAATTCATCGTCTGTTTGATTAAGTCTTTAATTGATTTTTCCGTACATTTCTGCCATATGTACATTAACTGACAGTCACCACTGATAAGCTACCACTAAATATTGTAGAAACTTAATTTGCTGTAAAGTTGCTTTGCAACGATTTGTATCGTGAAAAGCGCTATACAAATAAACTTGAATTGAATTGAATTCACACAATCAATATCAAACTATTTCAATAATCAGCTTTACACATGAAAAACCAGTCGTCAGATTTAATTAGTGTAATTTACAACCTCTCTTTTTAGCAATTTATCACCATTCCCACATACTTGCACTTTGATACTTTCAACAGTGTCGATCTTGTCTTCAAGCCAATTAAAATAGTCATAAAATGTAACTGACGTATGAACGGACAAATGGTGTACCGAATAACAGGGACAGAAGCGCAACTAACCAATCAGAGCAGGAGAAGCGGGCTGGAGGCGGGACATGTGGGGAGGAAGCGCTGGAGCGAGCTCAGTGCCCGTTCTGACAGATTTGATTAGAAGAATTTAGTTTTTTAAAAAAAAAATTTTTTTTTTATTAGTAGTATATGATATATTCGTTCATCGAGGCCTCACACTCCATCCCAGTAGGTGGCGGAAATGCACCTTAAGCTGGTTTGCCAACCGCCATTAAACACAAAAGAAGAAGAAGAAGTGCCCGTTCTGTCACGAGCTCCGTCCGGGTACAGCGACCGAAAAGTCTCGTACATTATTGACGGCTAATTATAGTCCACAGCGATCTTTTCCTCGAGAAACAGGTCTGTCAGATTAGTTCGTCAGCAAGCAGGATTCCCCGCTGTCCTATCGCGGTCATTTGGGTGATGTATTCTAACATTTGATTGAGCTAGCCAGCTCGCTAGCTGTTTGGCTAGCTTGCCGTGCGTGACTCAAAGTCAGAGAGGAATCAATTGTTATTTTAACACCATCGACATATAGGCGCGTAATCATAAATTAAAAACAACACGGTGGCTTGTTTTTTAATTAACGTTAGTCATTACCGCAACGTAAGCTCGTGCCTTTCCATCGTTTTCCCATTGACGAGAGTTCACGGGATTGAATGAATTAGCCAACGGAAACACCAGTCGCGCTGACTTCCCAGCGTCTCTCTCACCCACTGCATCCACCTCTTTTCTTCATAAACACCCGCGGCTACATTATTTGTGTGCTTTTACAAGCGCTTACAATTGAATTCCGGACTAAATTCGCAGCTCAAGTGTGAGTTAGCCCGCTAGCTCGGTGCATTTGAACTCATCACCGCCTGTTTAACCTGCACCTCTGAACATCTGAAAGTCATTTGTTTCGTGTTGAAGCCGGCTTGAAGAGAAAAAACGAGCAAACATGCCGGCTGTGTCGAAGGGAGATGGAATGCGAGGATTAGCTGTGTTCATCTCGGACATCAGAAACTGTAAGTGTCCCTGTCACACTCGAACACCACTTCATTTTCTTATGTGAACAGCTGTACTGAACTCTTCCTATATACGCCCTAAACTGGATCAAATGGCTTCTGCTTTGCTCCGTGATGCTTTTTAACCAGGATTAAAGGTTAAATCGTGCAGGTCAGATGAGTGGCTCTTGGTGAAGGAGGCCATAAGAGTAATCTCGCCGATCACCCAGGCCCGTTAGCTTTAGCTCCGGTGATGGAGTGATGCTTTATCGTCAGAGAGCCCGCTAGGCCGCCACCGAAAACCGTGTGTTTCACTGCAGATGGTTTATCCAGCATGTCTTGTCTTGTCTCTGTTGCTTTCGTCACCTTGACTAGCGGTTGATATCGCTGCTCGCCAAGAGGACTCGATTCAGATGTGTTCTTCCCGATAATCCAGTTATCAAGCTGTCGCCTTGAGCTCAGCGTTATAGGAGGGTTATAGATGTGTCTGTAATATTCTGCTTCTGCTTATTTTGTACCTCTAATTTTACCTCTTGAATCTTAAAAGGCTTTCTTTGTGTTAGGAGTTTGAGTTCCTAGTAATTTTGTGTAGTTTTAAAGAATGGCTGCAAATAAGATTGATTTTCGTGAGCTTTTTCATCCTCATTTTCTGTTAAACATCTAAAAGTATGAAAACATGCATGATTCCAATTCGAAGATAACTTTTTGGGATCAATTTTGTGATAGTGATAAATGAGAGTGATTTTTTTTTTTTGCACATATACTGTGTAATTTGTAGTTTGTGACTTGCATTATATTTTAGCACCACATACACAAAGTTTTATATATATGGCATGCTGCCTTATTCTTTTACTGGCTCATATATACCTGCATATGTCCACACTTTATTTTAGGCCCTCATGCATAAAAATGCGTGGCTTCTGTACTAAAAATTTTCATGTACAAGTAAGAGTCATGGCATAGTGGGTATTGCATGTGTTTAAGGAGATGTTGTACTCAGTTGGGGTGTAAATCAGATGTTTTATCACGATACGATCTGACATTAATTCCCTCTCAGCAATGTGATGCTTGCCTGTACCTCAAAACATGCGGTGATATTATTTGATTTGATTCAGGGGCCTGTGATCAATATATCGATATTACGATGTTATGTGCCTATATTATATAACCAGTTACATTTTTATTAATTCACAAATGCTAACAAAATACAACATTATCATTTAATTGAACTCTCTTTAAATTGCAAATCGTGTATTCCAATTGGGACATCCACAACAAAAAAAGTCAAAAATCAATTTAATTTTTTTAAGTGATATAAAGAAAAAACAAATGAGTCACACATGTGATCATCAATCGTCTAATGACAGCTCTACAGATAATGAGATAAGTAATGACAACAGTCAAGAAAGTCTTTCAGTCCTCTGTGCTCTCTAAAATTAGTATTAGGACATACACAACAAAATTAGGTACATAAACGGTTGAAAAAATAAAATTTATATCAAAAATAAAGAAATTTCAAAAGTGAAGTTGTTAAAACTTATCAAGTATTTGATGACACCTCAGTGGCAATTTGGCATAACTGTCAAATATCTTATATATGTTTTAAAATATAAATATATAAATTGTCATATCAAATCCAGCCTGAATTGTGTCTTGCCCATCTGTCTTGCTCTACTCTCATTTAGGTTCATAAACAAAAAACGAATGACTTGTAAACACTATATTATAGAGTTTGTGATGTTAATGGGAACCCCGGGTACCATTTTTTCAGTGACGTGAAATGGTTGCACTCGGTGAGCTGCTGACGCTACCTGTAGCTATTTTTACTGAAACACAACTCGAATACACAACTCGCTGCCATAATTGCAACATTAGTGGGTCTGTTACAATTCTTATAAAACTGGTGGTCACTGCAAATTACATTTTGATGCATTCATCAAAAAGTGGATTTCTAAACGTAGTGTAATTCATTAGTGTCCTATTGGAATCATTAAAACTACAACACCAGTAAAAGCATGTGCGCATGGTCAAAGTTAGTTTGACTTGTGCATAGGAAATGTATTTTTTTGTGTACATGACATGAGAACCCTGGTAATGACTCATAGTACTGGATGATAAAAGTATCAAAAAAGACTGAGCAGACACTATATTTCACCAAAATATAATAGTACTTGTATGCAAAGCTGTTCAACATAACAAGCAAGACAGTTTTTTTTCTTTCTTTTTTTACATTTGGTTTTATTTTCCTTCTAGCATTATCTCATGTGTCAGCAGTTACGAGGATGTCATCAGATCCCTTCTTGAAAAGTGCATATGCAAAGCAGAGTGAATATTTATCTGTTGTACATGAGTAACATTGGAGAAAATAAGAAATCTGATGGTTTGCCCAAGGGTGATTGATGGAGCGAGCATTACATTTACATTTAGACATTTAGCAGACGCTTTTATACAAAGCGACTTACAATCAACAATCAATCAATCAATCAAAATCAACACAAGAGCAATGATATGCAAGTGCTATAACAAGTCTCAGTTAACTTAATGCAGTACACGTAGCAAGTTTTTTTTTTAATCATATAATAAAAAGAAAACAGATAGAATAGAAAAAGAATAGAGCAAGCTTGTGTTTTTTTGCTTTTGTTAATTATATAATAAATAAAAAGAAAACAAATAGATAGAATACAAAAATATTAGAGAAGCTGGTGTTAGTTTCTTTTTTTTTAAAGTTAGTAAATAAAAAAAGTCTAAAAGGGGCAAGATGTTTTTTTTGTTTTTTTTTAAATAAAGAATAGAATTAGAATAGAGAGTGCTGGAGTTAGAGGGTCAAATAAAGATGGAAGAGATGTGTTTTTAGCCGATTCTTGAAGATGGCTAAGGACTCAGCTGCTCGGATTGAGTTGGGCAGGTCATTCCACCAGGAGGGAACAGTTAATTTAAAAGTCCGTGAAAGTGATTTTGTGCCTCTTTGGGATGGCACAGTAAAGCGACGTTCACATGCAAAACGCAAGCTTCTAGAGGGCACATAAGTCTGAAGTAATGAATTTAGGTAAAGGGGTGCAGAGCCAGTGGTGGTTTTGTAGGCATTAATGCCTTGAATTTAATGCGAGCAGCTACTGGTAGCCAGTGCAAATTGATAAGCAGAGGTGTGACGTGCATTCTTTTTGGCTCATTAAAAATTTATCTTGCTGCCGCGTTCTGGATTAATTGTAAAGGTTTGATAGAAGTGGCTGGAAGACCTGCCAAGAGAGCATTGCAATAGTCTAGCCTGGACAGAACAAGAGCTTGAACAAGGAGTGGTGAAGCATGTTCCGAAAGAAAGGGCCTGATCTTCTTGATGTTGAATAAAGCAAATCTGCATTAGAAATGGTTTAACCTACAGGTTGATGGTGTAGTGGCGGTGAATGAGAGAAAACATTAAATAATGAGCTGTACAAAATTTTGGTGGATTTTGGATATGTTGTAGTTGCAAGAACATGATTTTTGTCATGCAAGGGGGAAAATTAGTGATGTATTGTGTGGTTTGGTTTTGCTAGACTTTGTGAAAACTTTAATCTTTCCAAGGACGTTATTCGGTTTAACCCCATACCCCCCAAAAATGTGTTGCTATTTCCTGTCGTCTTTCATGGTTTTCTGTCCTCTTCATTTACCATCTGCTCCTTTGGACCTCCTTTTATTTAATTCTCAATGCACCAACCTTCGTAATATCAACAATCACACGGCATAACTTAACAGTGTGGGCAAAGTTTTTTTTTTTTTTTTTTTTTTTT
>NW_015664999.1:213775-219807 GCF_001515625.1 Sinocyclocheilus rhinocerous | reverse complement strand
CTTAAAAGGGGTGGCAAAATTTTTTTTTTTTTTTTTTTTTTTAAGATTCCTGATTTGGATACTGATTATAAACATCCTTGAAATTCATTTATAGATTTTTAAAGATGCATTAAGCATTTTGATTTATAACTTTTTAAATACAGTTTTATACAAGAATAATTGAATGTGAAAATAATGGCATGGAAATATGCATATTTTTCTTGCCTAAAGAGCTCATAGCACAGTTATACTGTCTAAGCTGTACTGTGGTAAATGCAAATAGTTATGTCCATTTGAGGCAAGTTATCAACAGCAGCCGGGCATTTTGTCAGCTTGTGTTGTCTCCTGATTTGTTCAGATCACCCAGTGATAAGCAATTGTTCTGCAGTGTCAATTGAAATCCTGTTGTCTGAGGCTCCCTGTTTTTTGTTTCTCTCTTCAGGTAAGAGTAAGGAGGCCGAGATCAAACGCATAAATAAAGAGTTGGCCAACATCCGCTCAAAATTTAAAGGAGACAAGGCTTTGGATGGATACAGCAAGAAGAAGTATGTGTGCAAGCTGCTCTTCATCTTCCTTTTGGGCCATGACATTGACTTCGGCCACATGGAGGCTGTCAACCTGCTCAGCTCCAACAAGTACACTGAGAAACAGATTGTGAGTAAAACTATCTCAAATATCCTATTGTGTGTGGATGTGTATATTTAGGGTGCTTTCACACCTGGCTCGTTGTTTCGGAACCTGGCGCGTTTCCCCCCTTAGCTCGGTTAGTTTGGGCATATGTGAACATGCCAATCGCGCCCGGATCCGCGGCAAAACAATCGGTCTGAGATCGCCTGAACGAGGTGGTCTCGGCTCGATTGAAAATGAACTCTGGAGCGGTTCGGTTGTAGTCAGAGCATGTGAGCGGAGCGGAGTGGTAATATTTCCTTGAGAGCGCAGAGCGCCTTTCTGAAGATTCCGCTCCGCTCGCTCAATACGCTCAGCGCCGCTCGCTCAACCCAGAATGCCCTTTGGTGATTTGCTTGTTCGAGATCGAGAATCTGTAGTAGTAGAGTAGTTATGGAGTTCAGATATTGTTTCAACGAAGTTGCAAGCCTTATACATAAATGTAAAGTAAAAATCAAAGTTAAGAATGAGCAGGGAGAAGAAACTGAGAGGGAGTGCGGTCATTTTATAATTCCGTCTTATTGTTCTTCTTCCTAGTAGGTGCATTTTAAAAATGTTTTCCCAATCAATCCTGGACTCCTGCTCAAAATGATAAATTAATATAAGGACAGCTACAAAAAAACAAAAAACAACAACAATAAGTCCACGAAGCTGTTGCCGTTCCGTCCTGACGGATGACAGCCGTGACAGCTAAGTGGAATCTCGGAAAATAAACCGTGGAACTTTGACCAATGAGACAACAGTCTACTCGCGCGTGACTTGTATTAACAAATTTGGTCCGTTTAGAAACATTGCCGTATGAAAGCGAACCGCACCAAGAATAAAAAGCAACATTGTAATAATTTTAATCCCTGTTTCGGAACAAAGCAATCGATCTACAGGTGTGAAAGCACCCTTAAAATCTTGAAGGAGTGTTGTGTTAAGGTGTTTAGAAATGTTTTTTGTTTGTCTTTTTTGTTTTTTGGAATTGTAACACTGTTGACTTTGAGTGTTTGCAAGCATGTATTTTTCTGGTAAGTTATTGCACACTTTACTGCCGCTCACAGGCAGATTAATTACACTGTTTGGCCAGTGAAGTGGACCAAATGTATAAGGAAATGATGCAAAATATGACAACTATACAGGAAATAGTTGCATATCAGGATTATAAGGTACACAAAGTGCAGTAGTGTCTGAATTCATGCATTTACTGGTGAATAAGCCAACGTGTGCAGTTTCGAACACCGCATATGCAAGAAAATATAATAGTTTGTAATGCCTCTTACATGCTTATGTTATCTGACACTCCTCATGAGTTCAACGCCATGGCAAGATATCATGAATGAACCTCAGCAAAGACTAAATGTTTTCAGTTTTCTCTTTCTTCTTACAATGAGAGATGAGATGCAAGTCATTACTTGTGCAAATGATATGCAGGATATTGACTACATTACACTGTTGGAACAAACAGATCCAGTGCGCAGTGTTAAGAGCTTCTGAGGTGTAACTACCAATATAAACTACCAAACTACAAATATCCTCAAAGTTTGGGGAGTTTTTAATTTAAAATGTCATTAATTTAATTTATGCATTTAGCAGACGCTTTTATCCAAAGCGACTTACAGTGCATTCAGGCTATACATTTTTTTACCAGTATGTGTATTCCCTGGGAATCGAACCCACGACCTTTTGCGCTGCTAACGCAATGCTCTAACACTGAGCCACAGGAACATAAAAAAAAGAAATTAATTTTATTTAGTAAGGATGCATTAAATTAATCGAAAGTGACAGTTAAGATATTTATAATGTTATAAAAGTGTTCTGATTTATGTAAATGCTGTTCTTTAGAACTTTCTATTCATCAAAAAATCCTGAAAAAAAACCTGGTTTCCACAAAAATATTAAGCAGCACAGCTGTTTTCAACATTGATAATTAGAAATGTTTCTTGAGCAAATCAGCATATTAGAATGATTTCTGAAGGATCATGTGACACTGAAGACTGGAGTAATGGCTGCTGAAAATTCAGCTTTGTCTTCACAGGAATAAATTACATTTTTGTAAATTGTAATGATATTTCACAATATTATTGCATTTTTGATCAAATAAATGCAGCTTAGTTGAGAATAAAGAGACTTATTTCAAAAACATTTTTACAAATCTTACTGACCCCAAACTACAGTTGAACAGTAGTGTAACAAAAGTATCTGAATTTTATTACTCTGCAGTTTTACCCTTGTGAAAGTTGTCTTTTATAGATGTGAACATCTGATGAGCATGGCCCTAGCTAGTGAGAGTGAGCAACAGATGTGCTTTTAGCTTGTCAAAGAGGCTTAGTGGCACTCCATGCCATGTAGACCTACCATGAGGTCTAATTATCTCCTGCTGATCAAACACCCACTCTAGCAGCCACATTCCCATCAGCCACGCAGCTCTCCACAGGGTAACACTGACAGAAGCAGGGCAGAATCTGGTCAATCTGAGCATGTTTCGGTTCTAAAAGGACAACAAACTGAGGGCCATTTTGAGTCAGCTTATCTTTTTGCTTGAAAAGGAAAAGCATTACAATAACATTTACAATGCAAACTAGACGACAACATGTGTTGTCACTAAACTCCACATGGCCTTAGCATTTGTTCTTGGATAATGCTGCACATGGCATTTACATAGTGCTGATGAATTGTGGAAGGGTTGTAGAGCACACCAGATCTTTTGTTTCCTGTTGCAATTTTAAACACTGACATAAACTAGAAATAAGACGAAGTCATGCATCAGCCTTTGTTAAAGTTCTTTTCACTGCAAGACGTTATAGTATATTGCTGAAGAATGAGGTGATGTCATCATGTTTTGACCTACTCCTCCCATACGGGTCAAATACATTCAATACAATATTCAGTTTCATGTGAGCCCAGCCCAAAAATTCAAAGTTTCTTCATTCAAATGAATACCAATTTACTTATATAGAACTCTAAACGGTTTCACAACAGCATCTTACAGTTTTCTGTGATTCTTAAAAGGAGACTTATAAGCACATTAGAAATGTGATTTAGGTCACTGAACGGCCTGCTGTGTGGCAAGATTTGGTCTCTCAAACTAAACAATGAGTCACAGCCTACAGCTAACAGTTTCAACGCAACCATTAGCCGGAAAATTCCGCTGCTCTTCTGATACATGATATGCTATGTCTTGGATGCTGAATTTTGCCGCAGAAGTTTTTTTCTTTCTTCTGTTATTTATTTTTTTATATATATAACTAACAAATACAGTAACACCAACAAACAAACAGACTAATAAGCAAAAGGCACTATAATTTACAATATAGTTATGTACCGATACATGGCAGAGAAATAAAAATATAATAAGTAAAAGTCATCCGGGAACAGGCAATCAGCGTTTTTGTAAAATTCTAAGCAAAGGCTACCAGAGTGAAGATTGTATTCTTGATAAATTCAGTGAACTGTAATAATGGAGTTTCGATACACTGAATGGAGCGAATGATTGAATTTTGCTAGCTGATTATAGTATAATTCAGATGATTCTGATCGTCTTGCAAGACACATTCCTCCAAACCTCCAGACTTTAAAAGCACGTACAACATCATGATGCAGTGAGAGTGGAAAAGAAGCAATTCAAGAGAGCTTCTACCCTTGCAGCAGTGAGGGAGGCACATTAGCTCAGCGAGGGGGAAAATCTGTCTTTCGTGGTTTAGTGCTTATCCAAAGAGCTTGCAGGGCTGCCGCTCTGAGCCTGTTTGAAGATGACAGTTCTTCAGTGACGCTGTCTTCATTTCAGCTTTACCGTACATTACCGTCATTTGGCCTTAGTGTGTGTGCAAAACATAAAGCATAACCATCAGCTTTCTTTTGTTCCTGCCTCTTTTTCTGTGCTCCAGGGATATCTGTTCATCTCTGTGCTGGTGAACAGTAACAGTGAACTGATCAGGCTGATCAACAATGCCATCAAGAATGACCTGTCCAGCCGAAACCCCACCTTCATGTGTCTGGCTCTGCACTGCATCGCCAACGTGGGCAGCAGAGAGATGGCCGAGGCCTTCGCTGGAGAGATTCCTCGCATCCTTGTGGCTGGGTGAGCAACTTTTGGGTTGGAAGGATTGAAGTGAGAGGGCAAAAGTTAGGGATTTAGGTTGATGGATTTAGGTTGAAGGACCTTGCATGTGGAGAAAAAGAGGATTAATAAAAAAGGAAGTGTGTATTTGTGGTGTCACATGTAAGAAACAAGAAATTAGGGCTGGACAATAATTCAATATCAATATGTATCGCGATATAATTTTTTTTCAATAACGGTGATATGATTTTTAAACACATTTCCAATATTTCGATATATGTACATTACCAGTGTTTCCCATACATTGATTTATTTGTGGCGTTTGATTTAGTTGAATAAGCTTGAGCACTGCACATTTCAAAATCAAAACGCAGCGCAGGTGTTTTATATGAATGAATCTCTGAAGGGAACCGACTTTAGAGAAAGTTTCGGTGACATTTTCATTTTTATCTGATAAAGTAGCGTTCATGAGCAGAGCTGCTTTGATTACAGCCGTTACCGGGGAAACCGCTTGTTTAATAATGTGTAAAAATATAATAATTATGTCTACCAAGCTCTGATAATGTATGGAATATCATATTAACAGACTATCCAAATTTTAATAAAACAATAGGCCTATACCTTTAGAAGCACGGATGTGTCTGTCACTTTAAAGGTATGGTTCACCCAAAAATGAAAATTCTGTCATAATTTACCCAGGTTGTGTTGAACACAAAAGAAGATTCTGAAGAATGTGGGTAACTAAACAGTTGCTGGTCCTCAGTAACTTCCATAGTAGAGAAAAAATAATCAGACTATCAGAGTCATTGGGGACCAGAAACTGTTTGGTTACCCACATTCTTCAGAGTATCTTCTTTTATGTTCAACAGAAGAAAGAAATGATTACAGGTTTGGAACAACTTGTGGGTGTGTTAACGATGACAAAATTGTCATTTTTGGGTGAACTATCCCTTTAAGTCAGACAGTCCACCGTGAACAACTGAAATATTTCTCTGCAAACTGTGCGTTCATCATTAGTTACTGGACAGACCCATTGTTAACTTTCCCATTTAGCCCTACATCTGGAGAGCCTTGTGTTCAAAGGGCGGACGTGAGCTCCTAGATGTTTTAAAACCGCGCAGGTTTACCGCATGCTGCAATCGTGTGAAAGGGCTTTAATGGCGCGCGTTCTGGAGACTCCGTCGGAAACACAGACACCAAAATGCAATCACGCGCAAATGAGCTTCTCTCATATTCTTTATCCTGGCTGAAGCACATTTGTTTCAATCTATAAGAATAATCAGCCTACACTACCAGTCTAAAGTTTTTTAACAGTAAGATTTGTAATTTTTTTTTTTTTTTTTAA
>NW_015664999.1:212644-213532 GCF_001515625.1 Sinocyclocheilus rhinocerous | reverse complement strand
TCGGAAAAGAAAATGTTTAATAAAGGCGTAGTAAGATTTTTAATTTTTTTTTTTTTTTTTTTTAAGAATTATCTTCTGCTCACCAAGGCTGCATCGATTTGATCCAAAGTACAGCAAAAACAGTAACATTTTGAATTATTTTTACTATTTAAAATAACTGATTTCTATTTGAAATTATAGAAATGTTATTTAGCGCTGCAATTAGTTTTCTGCAGCAACTCCGAGCACTTTTCATATTCTCATTATCCTGGCTGAAGCACATTTGTTTCAATCTAAAAGAATATTCAGCCTAGTGTTGTCACGGTACCAAAATTTCAGTATTCGGTAATGCGTTTCCTCCTCTTGAGGTCGCCACTGCTTTTAAGAAGAGGTTACCAGGTTTTCATAACAAAACCCACCCCATTGGCGTTTCGAGGGGGTCCCCCGTTAAAAAAAATCGCGTTCCGAGGATAAAATAAGCATGTTTTGCAGGGTTCCCCTGGTAAAATTCGCATTCCAGGGGATAAATATCTCATTTTTTTAGTACCGACTTGGTACCGAAATACCGGGTCTTTTGACAACACTAATTCAGCCTACACTACCAGTCTAAAGTTTTTTAACCGTAAGATTTGTAATGTTTTTTTTTTTTTTTATAATTCTCTTCTACTCACCAAGGCTGCATCGATTTGATCCAAAGTACAGCAAAAACGCATGCTCCCTGTGCAAGCAGGTGGTCACGTTGGTTATGTTGACGGAAGTTGCATAATATGCGTAATATCATTGCGCCTGCTGCACCCATGGTACGGCAAAGTTCCTTGATTATTACGCCGGAATGAGAGTATAGTTCCTAGCCATATCGGCCTAGAAAATCGCAACTTTTAATTTTCCGTCGGTCTTAGTACACGACGT
>NW_015664999.1:198125-212619 GCF_001515625.1 Sinocyclocheilus rhinocerous | reverse complement strand
CGATTTTTCAAAAACGGTTTAGAAAACTGATTCGGGCCGACTAGCAAAACAAACTTTCAGCCAATCAGCAGTAAGGGGCATGTCTACTCATGATGTGGAGGAGAGAGCGTTCAGTGCACAGGACGGATATTAGCCGAGCGACAGAAAGATAGAGAATGCGGGTAAAAAAACAAAAGAGGAAAACGTCTGCGGAACAAAAGAAGGTACCAACAAAAGTGAGTAACACCGTGTCTGCGCCGCAACAGCTAAAGTCTGTCTAGTACACTGAAAGCGACAAAGCGACCGTTGAAAATCATTTGAAATGTGTGTCAATGCGTCATGAATAGAACGCAGCAGCAGTTTTCTGTCGGGGATTTGTCGTCTCGTGCCGCGCCGCATCCAGTGTAGACCATAGATATGTATATATATATCTATGGTGTAGACCGCATCACTGATTATAATGAGTTCTATAGTATTTTGTCACGCCGCGCCACTCGCGTCCGGTGTAGACACGGTGTAACATTGGTTTTGCTTTGTTTCACAGAACTAATCGTTGCCTGTGTTGCGTACGTATGTGTGGGGCGGAGCTATCAAAATAGGGGCGAGACCCTTTTGGGGTAGGGTGATTGTTTTGGTGATTTCAAATATCAATATTGGCTACCAGAAATCGCTTACCCCACCTTTAATAGTGAGAATTGGTCCTTAAAATAAAGTGTTACCATTTGTCCTATGCTGCTTCCATAACAGGTTTTCTTTTAAACTAGTGTAAATAAAACATCCAAAATACACATTTAATTATTTAATTAATATATATACACACACACACACATTAGAGCCATGCAATTAATCGAAATACAGTTTCGATTTCAATTTCGGCTTCCAACGATTATGAAAATACAATAATCAAGATAAAAAGATTATTGTGCCCCATTCCACCCCTCTCCAGCGGTGCAGTTTCACTCTCCATAAAAGCCCAATTTCACGTGCAAATCAGTAAAATCATGTAATGTGACTTTCGCAAAATGGAACGTGCTTGATTTATTCGTGTTTTTAAAAGCACGAAAGAGAACTTGCACTGTTCTGTGCATGCCCTCTGACACGGAACAAAACAGACAAGTAAAGTGAATTTTTAACTTAAGGTGCGTTCCTAAATGGTCAAATACACACAAAAATGTGTCACAAAATACAAATAGAAAATTACTGGTTCTTGACTGAAGGACTTTTGTAGCTTTAATAAGACACAAAGCAAGTTTAATTCTTACAGTGAAGACAATGCTGTTTTATTTTATATTTGATTATTCGGTTTCTGTAGTAGGCTGTTAGCTGAATACTTTAAACTTAAAGCACTGTTTGTTTCATTTGTATCTTTTTTCTATTGTATTTGACCTTTGCTTTTTGTTTTTGTTGTATTACTGAGTTTATTTTTCAATACTTTTTGAGGATTGTTATATTTTATTTATTTTTTACTTATATAAGTTACCCTAGTATTCTGCTGTGTTATTGAGAATTGTGAAATTTCACTGGTATCTAAAATGTAGATGTCACAGCAACCTTATTTACTGAAAATGTATATTTGATATATATTGCTATCTTTAAATTAATCACTTATATAAAGTTTTGGTCATATGACCCACTCATAATCGTGTTAAATAATCGTGATTACAATATTGACCAAAATAATCGTGATTATGATTTTTGCCATACACACACACATTTTATTCCTAAAACTATGGTGTAAATGTATTTTTTCTGGTTGTTGACAGTATTTTCTCATTCATGGAGGGATAAAAAATATATCTAAAATCCCCTCTGTAAAAGCTTTTATGTCAGCAAAATGAAAATTTTGAACCTGGCTTTATCCAATTTTTACTGTGATTAATCAGCTGGGGAAAGTATGGTGATATCTATTAGTTAAGATCTTATTCACACGCAGTGTCTTGCCAGACGAATGTTGCTATAGATAACTAATGTAGTTCCTATTCTAATGGCAGGGACACGATGGACAGTGTGAAACAGTCAGCTGCTCTCTGTCTCCTCCGTTTGTATAAGACCTCCCCAGACCTGGTGCTCATGGGAGAATGGACCTCTAGAGTGGTGCACCTGCTCAATGACCAGCACATGGTAAGTCTAGCGCATAGGAAACCACAACCTCATAATGTTCACACACATATCTGTTGATGTATGTAAAATGTACACATTTATAGATCAACCATTTTTTTGTGGTTATTGCATTTTAAAAGGCTTCTTTCTGATTCTGTTCTGTTTTTCAGGGTGTGGTCACTGCTGCGATCTCCCTGATCACCTGTCTCAGCCAGAAAAACCCTGATGAGTTCAAGACCTGTGTGTCGCTTGCTGTGTCACGACTCAGCAGGGTGAGTGTGTGTGTGCATGCACACGTGTTTATATGAGCCTATAGACCAGAGTTTCCTGAATAGGCTGCAATCTTTTGGGGGTTTGTGAGATTGATGAGAATGCCAATGCTTTTTATGAATGAATTTATGCATGCAACTTCCTGTTCAACAAAGTTGATAAGAAATATTTCTTGAGCAGTAAATCAGCATATTAGACTGATTTCTGAAGGATCATGTGACACTGAAGACTGGAGTAACGACAAGCACAGGAATAGATTAGTGCTGGGCCAACCCTCTACACACACCTTGGCAATATAATCGCCATTGGCTAGTACGCGGGACAGCACTGGCGAAATCTTCCAACTGAACCATAGCTAAGGTTTATCCAAAAAAGTCGCTAGGTTTGTCAGTATGAATATTCTATGTAAAAAAAGCCGCTTAAAAGGGTCTGAAAGTTGCTAAATCTAGTGCTAAAGTTGCGCTCGTGTGTGTGTGTGTGTGTGTGTGTGTGTGTGTGTGAGACACGGGAGCTGATGGCAGGGGGCTGATGGATATTTGTGGCGGTAAATGTGGATATTGTGGATGAGTTCTTCTGTGTCATCACGTTCTTTTAGTTCTACAGCTTCAGTTTCGGAACTTTCACGCTTAGTAACACATACAGCTGTTCCCTCAACACAGTGCAACAGTGAAAAGGGACCCCTTTCAAACAGTGTCACGTTCCGAACATTGTTTAAGCGACATACACCGGTATTGCGGTATTTTAAAAATTCATATCATAACAAAAATAAACACCGTTATTCAGTATGAACCGGTATACCGCCCAGCACTAGAATAGATTACATTTAAAATATATTAAAATAGAAAACAAGTTTTTAAATGGTAATAATATTTCACAATATTACTGTTTTACTATATTTTTGATCAAATAAATGGATACTTGATGTGTATTTAACTTAAATGTAAAATGTTCATTCAATGTAAAAAGAATAGCAAATAACAATACAAATATTTCATAAATTAATATTTAAAATTGGTTGGATTAACATTTCTTTATAATGCATTGCATTACTTAAGTAAAGTAAAAAAAAATTGTACTCCGCAAAAATCTGTTGTTGGTCTTTTCATAGTTTTTTTTTATTATTATTTATTTGCCATGTTTTGTCACTAAAAAACACTTGACAATAATTTTATGAAATGTTCAGTTCTTTGCAGCCCCAAATTCATGTGTGCTAATCTTTTATTCATTCATGTTTTTTTCCATTCTCAGATTGTGTCTTCAGCCTCCACTGACCTGCAGGACTACACCTACTACTTCGTTCCTGCTCCGTGGTTGTCCTGCAAGCTGCTGCGACTTCTGCAGTGCTACCCACCGCCCGAGGATGGTGCCGTGAAGGGACGGCTGGTAGAGTGTCTGGAAACTATCCTCAACAAAGCCCAAGAGCCACCCAAATCCAAGAAGGTTCAGCACTCCAATGCCAAGAATGCCATCCTGTTTGAAGCCATTTCTCTCATCATACACTATGACAGGTGCAAGTTGTCTCCATTTCTCTTTTTACAAACAACTAAAAACGCACAGCTAATTTTAGGAATAATTTTTGTACGTATGGGTTAATGAGTGATTTATATAAAAATGTATTGCGCTTGTGTTTTGTTTAAATTAATTGCTTTGTTTAAATGACTTGATATGATGTTTTGATGGTTTTATTTGTATTTAGAATTTATCTGTTGTATTTAATCTCTCTTCATGGCCCGATTCTCAACAGTGAGCCGAATCTTCTTGTGCGGGCATGTAACCAGCTGGGCCAGTTCTTACAGCATAGAGAGACCAACCTGCGCTACTTGGCCCTGGAAAGCATGTGCACCCTTGCCAGCTCTGAGTTTTCCCATGAGGCAGTTAAAACGCACATAGAGACAGTCATCAATGCCCTGAAGGTAAATGGATAGATTTCAGCAATAATTTTTTTTTTTTTTTATGGCAGATTCACTTTTTATTATTCATGGACACTGTTTATAACAATTTAATTCTATTTATTCTGCTGGCAGACTGAGAGGGATGTCAGTGTGCGTCAGAGAGCTGCTGACCTCCTCTACGCCATGTGTGACCGCAGCAATGCCAAGCAGATTGTCGCAGAGATGCTGAGTTACCTGGAGACAGCCGACTACTCCATCAGAGAAGAAATGGTGCATCTCTTTTCATCTCTTCCGTGTCTCTTCAGTCACAGGTCATTGTTTTAATGTGTGACTACTGTGTCTGTAGGTACTGAAGGTGGCCATCCTGGCAGAGAAATATGCAGTAGACTACTCCTGGTATGTGGATACCATTCTGAACCTAATCCGCATTGCTGGGGATTACGTCAGTGAGGAAGTGTGGTACCGTGTCATCCAGATCGTCATCAACCGTGACGATGTGCAGGGATATGCAGCCAAGACAGTCTTTGAGGTAAATGACACCAGATGTTCAAATTGTCACTTCTTATACACATTCAGAAAATTTATTTCCGCCATCATTACGATACTTCATGCAACTCTCTTTGTTCTTTTTTTTTTTTTTCTTCAATTTCCACAGGCTTTGCAGGCTCCAGCTTGTCATGAGAACATGGTAAAGGTTGGAGGCTACATCCTGGGAGAGTTTGGTAACCTTATTGCTGGTGATCCTCGTTCCAGGTGAGTTATTTAGCCACTCATATCGGCGTTTTCTGACATCACAGATTTTTATCTTACAGCTATACTAATGATGTCCTCTTTTTCTTTTTCTTTTTTTACTTTCTATTTACTTGTTCTTTTCTATAATCTGAAATTCATCAAACTGTTCCCATTCATCCCACCTCTGTTCTTCCATCTCACTAGTCCTTTGGTTCAGTTTAACCTGCTCCACTCTAAATTTCACCTGTGTTCAGTCCCCACACGCGCCCTTCTGCTTTCTGCCTATATTAAGTTCATTAATCTGTTCCCGGAGACAAAGAGCACCATTCAGGAAGTGCTGCGCTCCGACAGCCAGATCAGGAACAGTGATGTTGAACTGCAGCAGAGAGCTGTGGAGTATCTCAAACTGTCCTCCATCGCCAGCACCGATGTCCTGGTGAGACCACACTCTTTTTCACACACTTTGTTGATTTGTGTCTCACCATTTATTTGTATAATCATCTATGTCACTGTGTGTAACTGTAGGCCACAGTTCTTGAGGAGATGCCTCCATTCCCAGAGAGAGAGTCGTCCATCCTGGCCAAGCTGAAAAAGAAGAAAGGACCAGGAGCCGTGTCTGTGAATGAGCTAGAGGAGGGAAAGAGAGAGGGAGGAGAACTCAATGGAGGGGGAGAAAGAGGAGGAGACAGCTCTGCCATTGCTGCATCTAATGCTGTGAGAGACACAAACAAATATGGAAAACACTGCTTTGAAATTTTTATATCTGCGCTACAGTTAAAAAGTTGGGGGTCAGGGTTGCATTGGACGCAAGAATTGACCATTTATAATTTTACAAAAAGAGTTCTCTTTCAAATCAATGCTCTTCCTGTGAAATTTCTATTCATTGAAGAATCCTGAAAAAAATGATCAGCAAATCAGCATATTAGAATGATTTCTGAAGGATCATGTGACACTGAAGACTGAATTATTCAGCTTTTCCATCACAGGGATGAGATGTTTTAAAATATATCAAAATAGAAAAGTTATTTTAAATTGTAATATTTCACAATAATACTGGTTTTGACTGCATTTATGATCAAATGAATGCAGCCTTGGTTAGCATAACAGACTTCTTACCAAACATTAAAAAATCTTACTGACCCCAAACTTTTGATTGGTAGAGTATAGCAAGCCTTTTGCCAAAAGTATTGGGTCTGGTCCACTTTGCACCTTATGCTTGTCAAGAACCACCCACTTAAGACAAAAAAGGTCTGTCTGATATTAAAGGGATAGTTCACCTAAAAATTTGTCATTTACTCAACCTTGTGTTGTTCCAAACCTGTATGAATTTCTTTCTTCTGTTGAACACAAAAGAAGATATTCTCAATTAAGTCTGTAACTAAACAGTTGCTAGTAGCAAAAATTATGACAGAATTTTCTTTTTTGGGTGAACCATCCCTTCAAAAGTGATTGATCACATTTAGTTTTGTTTTTTCCATGCTTTTTAGGATCAAGTTTATCTGTAATAGCTGATAGCACTACAATAGACCGGCATGATCAAAATTTCTGCCCACTCATATAGAATTAGCACAGACATTACTCAAAAAAAACAAAGCACAATATATGGTTCTATTTGTTTCTATTTTTCATCTAGTGTGACAAACATTGCCAAATAAAAGTTTTTCCTCATAAGTGCTCATTTTATCAACCCAGTACCTTGTAGACATGACTTTATTTCTGGTCAGACTGGCTCATCAGATTGGAACTGCAGCAAGCAGCTCTCAATAATTTTTGTGGGCAATATGCATCAGATGGTCAGTGCATGTACTGAGTGCAGTCTGTGGGCTGAGGCTGAGACTAATACGCGGCAGACTTCAGCCGTTGCAGCCATGCACACATGTTTGCATTGTATGGGGAAGGGAGTCAGCAAATACAGAACAATCCCTAAGAAAACACCCACCCACTGCACATATCCTGATTCAAATAATTTCTAATTAGACGTTCATCTCTTCAGCATGTCTTTATTAAACCAAAACCCAATGTATGAACACTCTCTTTCTTTTAGTCCACTCCGTCCCCGTCTGCTGATCTGCTGGGGCTCCGCACGGGTCCCCCTGTTACCGCCGCCGCTCCCAGCGCAGGCAGCTTATTGGTTGATGTTTTCTCAGAGGCTGGCGTCAATGATGATGGCTTCCTGAGGTAAATAAGGATCCAGTTCATAAGCATCCTGTTTTCAGTCCGTTGTGCATTTATTGCTTTAATTAACTGAAGTGAAGTGCACTAATATTTTAACATGTTCAGAACTTGTGTATATATATGTCCGTCAGGCTTTCTGCTCTTCTGTCGTTTCACTTTCTATCACTCGTTCTTCTGGTCTTCCTCTTTTTGTGTTGTGTAATCTTGTGTCCTTTATCTTGCTGCATATGTGACTGTCTTTCTCTTTTCTTGCTTCTTTTTTTCTCTTTCTCTTTCCCTCCCTTTTCCATCTCCCTCATTTTGGTGTGTGTGCGCGCACGTTTGTGTGTATGCGTGAACGGATGTGCGTCTCACGTCCTTGCTTTTCATTGGACGATGGCAGAGATCTGGAACCCCCCACTGAAAGCTCTGACTCCCTATTGGCTGAGGGTCCTGGTGACTCTGAGTAAGGGGCCAGTGGTAGACTACAGTGTCAATATGTTACAGCAAAACTTATTGACAGTCAATAGTCATATATAAACACTTAACTTTTTGATTATTTATAGATGTTGTTGTGTAAATGTGTTCTTTTCTGTTTGTGTCTGTGGAGTATTTGTGTGCTGTGTGGAGGTAATATGAATTGCTAACATTTTACTGGCCGCAGATGTAATGCCGGTACTAACCTCTGCCTTTGTCTTTTTCTCTCCTCCTACCTACTTTGGCTTCACTCTGCACTTTTTACTGGCTCACCACTTTCTAACATCTTTAATCTGTTTTAACCATCTGTGCCTTTTCACACTTAACACTTCTCACCCCTCTTTTCATCTCCTGGGGCCGCTCTCCTCTCTCTGCATCCTTCGCTTTTGGTCTCTCAGCTCTACTCCCCCTTCTGTGGTCTCTGAAGATCCTGCTACTCCTCTGCCTGAGTCAAACGAACTACTCAACAAGTAAGAGCTCACTCGCCCACTTCACTCCCTCCATTCAGTCACCCAACCATCACAAACAACCCACAGCCTTCTCATTTTATTTCTTCTTCTGTTGTATTGGAAGACAGAATGCAAAAGTTTTTTTTTGTTTGTTTTTTACATTTTAAATACTCCTGTTAATCTTAAGCATGTAGTTTGGGAACTGCTAGTCAATATTTTTTTTGTGTTTATATATATTTTTTAAAGGGTTACTCCACCCCAAAATGAAAATTTTGTCATTAATCACTTACCCCCATGTCCTTCCAAACCCGTAAAAGCTTTGTTCGTCTTCGGAACACAATTTAAGATATTTTGGATAAAAACCGGGAGGCTTGTGACTGTCCCATTCACTGCCTAGTAAATTACACTGTCAAGGTCCAGAAAAGTATGAAAGACATCGTCAGAATAGTCCATCTGCCATCAGTGGTTCAACTGTAACGTTATGAAGTGACGACGAGAATACTATATTTGTATGAGAATATGCGCTGAATACAATACTACAATTTACTACAATATATTACTACAATAAGGCGCTCTATATAGATTTCCCTGCTCCCAGCATCTAAAAAATGCATGGAAATCGTGGCCGGCCATTTCCACCTTCTTTCCAAAGCGCTCTGAGCAACCATGAACTGCGTTCTCTATGAAGATGGGGAAGCACGAGGAACCGAAGGATAAACAGATTTCCAGCCACTGTATTAGCTCTAGTGCTCTATATATGTTTATGGAGATAAACGGAGATAGAGATAAAAAAACTGCCCCGGAACAGCTATCAGCGCAGTTAAATGTGTTGGTTTACACACAAAGAAAAGTGTAAGCTTTTAGTAAGTCCAAGAATAAAATGATTAATTTCCTTAGCATGTTAAATTAGATTTACAGAATTTTTGTGCTGCTTGCTAACAGTTTGGACTTGAATAAAGAGAGAAAACTTGCACTTAACCTTTTCACAGGCATTTTGTTTTCATAGTTAGACAGATACCGTGATGTATCATTATAGAATTGTCTAGCAATATATCGATTATCGCAGAATCGATGTACCGCGATATTATCGTGTTGTGAGCCATGTATCGTGATTCGTATCGTATCGTGAGGTACCCTGCGATTCCCACCCCTACTTGACAGTGTCATTTACTAGGCAGTGAATGGGACAGTCACAAGCCTCCCGGTTTTCATCCACAATATCTTAAATTGTGTTCCGAAGACGAACGAAGCTTTTTCGGGTTTGGAACGACATGGGGATAAGTGATTAATGACAAAATTTTCATTTTGGGGTGGAGTATCCCTTTAAGTGTCAAGTACACGCTAAAGGTCTGGGTGGATCAGTAAGATTTTTTTTTTTTTAAAGAAATAATTTTATTATAGTAATCAAAAGTGATCGAAAGATATTTACAGTGTTAGAAAAGATTTCTGTTTCAAATGCTGTTCTTCTATGTACCTTCTATTCATCAAAGAATGTTTTCAACAGCGATAATAAGAAATTGTCTTATATTTGAGTGATTTCTGAAGGATCAAGTGACACTAAAGACTGGAGTAATGGCTGCTGAAAATGCTGTCACAGGTTTAAACTAGGGATGCACTGATCCACACATTACACACATTTTTCCATTTTCTGCCGGATCGGGTATCAGTCAGAAGAGACCGATCCAAATCCGATATTGTCATATACCATTCTGTGTTATTGTTAAAGCAGCACTATGTAACTTTTTCTGTGTTCAAAATTTGCAAAATGTATTTAATGAGTGAGTACATCATGAATTCATCTTCCAAACCACGCGGTGTTGTCTTATTCCGAATCACTACGGTACACTTATAATAAGTACTTATATTTGGACTATTGTAGCCTGGTCGGGTCGTCACCGCTGCGGAGTAACACATACCTGCGTGAATCGCCATACACATAAACTTAGAGAAGTAGCTCTGGTTGGAATGTTCTTCCGCGGGATGTGTGCAGTTCTGTTTATTAACCGCTAGAGCGCCAAAAGTAACATAGTGCTGCTTTAAGCCCCACGAACGGCACAAAAACATTATAAAGCACCAAGTTTTCGTGCACTTTATTCCAAATGTACTGAAGACGTTCGGTACATCTGGAAAAAGGGGGGGTCGTCTTATAATCAGGGTCATCTTATATTCGGGCCAATACGGTATTTAATGTAAGGTACAGATGAATATTGTTAAATTCAAGTTGACCTAAACTCTTTTCTCCGCTGCGGCTGTCAGTCATCCTCCATTCAGCATTCAAACTGCATGTCGCGTTAGGTTACAACAGTCAAGACGATGAAACTCTCCAAGATTATTCAATGTTCCTATTATTATGCTTGATCTCTAGATAAAGATCAATGGTTTTGCATTAAAGGACTTTATCTTGCTGGAGTTTAGTGCTGTTTTTGAAGCATGTTACTTTCTACCAGGTGACTGTTAGATCACAGATCTATCTCTCTGTATTGGAGCCTTTCGTATTATACTTTGGCGCAATGAAAGATTATTAATAGCCTTTCTTTTTCTGTCCTATATCTATCATGTTGCTGCCACATTACTATGCTATACATTTAAAAGAAATGTCTTTTTAAAAAAATAAATTTTATAGTATATATTTATATATAAATATATTTACTTGTTTTTCATGAATGTATTTTACAACAATACAAAGAGCAATGTGTAACATTTTACCAGATTTAGTCCTACACTTGTTCACTTTTATTTGTTCCCCTAAATGTTTTTTTTTTTTTACTAAATGTTTAGATTGTATATGAGATTATATATTTTTTCATTTGTTATTTTTCTTTATAACGAAGTTGTCTATATTTAGTAGATTGTGCTAGTAAACTGCTAGTATCGGATCGGTATCAGTATGGGCTGATACTCAGAATTTTTGGGATCGGATCGGTTCTGAAAAAATGGTATCGGTGCATCCCTAGTTTAAACTACATTTTAAAACATTAAAATACAAAACAGTTATTTTAAATTGTAATATTTTGCTTTATTTTGATCAAATAAATGCAGGCTTGGTGAGTATATGAGACTTCTTTCAGAAACATTAAAAAAATCTTTAAAACTTTTGAACGGTTACATGAATAGAAAATGTATTATTTAATGTTGGGAAAAGCTGTCTTATATTCTGTTCTGCAGACAGCCCAGACTTATAATCTCGGTTATGACCATTAATTATGGTGACCAAATAATACATTTAAATGCAAAAAAGATCAGAGTCAGCAGTATGTCGGCACTCACTCAAAATCTCTAGCCCAGGAAAACAATACCCTGTGTCTGCTTGCGCATTGTGGATACTTCTGTTAGATGCCCCGCATAAGCTCCATATATATATTTGGAGAATGTGCGCTAATCACTAGTTCACAGCTCCAGTACTTGTTTTTAATAATTTATGAGAGGAGACCATGGCACTACATGGTAAACAGTGGCCAGGAGCATTGAAGTTTTTTTTTTTTGTGCTTAGGCTTCAGATTACATTCTCTTGTCTCTTGTCACCCTTTCAACACCCACCCTCCTCTCAGTGCCTTGTGCTGCATTCACGTGCTCCTCAGATGGTCCTGTTTCCTTAAGGCAAAGTCGTTCTTCCAGTGTTGATTTGCATGGCTTTACTTGCCTGTTTGAGTTAATACTTGTTAAATTTTTTAATTAACCGAGTCCCTTAGCATGGACAGAAACTAATTGTATCTTTTACTAACGCTGTTGGTAATTACCTGTTTTACTAATGGTCACAAACTATCATTAAAGATCAAATAAATAAAAAATTGGTAGCGAGTTTTCCATGTGAGTTTGCCCAGTGGCTGGCTCATGTTTTTGATTTTTCTGACAACACGTGAACACACCATTACAAAACCAGTGCCATTCCTGGCTGTCCCTGCATGTTTGTCTGCCTCACACGCACTCTTATCTCTTGCCCTCAGGTTTGTTTGCAAGAACAATGGAGTTCTGTTTGAGAATCAGCTGCTACAGATCGGCATAAAGTCTGAATATCGCCAGAACCTGGGTGAGTCACAACATCTGCAGAATGATAATTGCATCATCTGGAGGTCAGTGTCAGCAGACTTCTGGACTTTTTCTTCAAGTTTATTGTATTTTAACCAGTGTTTACGAGTGACTGTAGTTTCAATGTACACATTTAAACAGTTCTTGCTCATTTTTATCCTGTTGTTTTATTATAAAAACCTGAAAGGGATGTTTTTATAAAGAATATCTCTTTGGTTTTGAGACTTTAGTGTTTGCAACTTTACAGATCTTCTTTATGCACCAAGAGCTTGTAACACTCCAAAGAGAAAGGAAAAATTGAAATCGCATCATATGACCCCTTTAATATTTTACTTGATATTCAAATTGCATGTGGGTTAAAGACAAGATGTCCCATTTTAGTGCCTACATCAAATTAAATTTACAAAAGTTATCTTATATAGATAGATAGATGCATATTAAATGCAAATGTCTACTTTAATGTTTAAAATAACTTTTGTGAAAATAAAATGTCAACATATGGGCGAAATGTCCCATCATCATTGAGTGTAACAGATATATGTAAAAATAAAACAACATAGTTATTCTGACCTGTAATATATAAAAGAAAGTGATCATGCAAAATTTTATTATATTTTAAATGATAGAAATCTTGATGACAAATGGGTAAAACCAAGTGGTTTGAAGGATAGTGGCAAAGTTTTTTTGGGGGGGATGCACAAAAAAATTTTGGGGGATGCACTGTCATCCTTATTTAATGTCATCTAATGATTCATGCCTGAAAATATTTTTTGGTGTACAAACTATTGTTACACTGAATGACATTTTAGTGTCTCCTGTAAATCATGGAAAAATGTATGATAGTCATTATTTTTTGCTCAGCATAAAATAAACAGGACACATTCTAATGCACAGAGAAAACAAACAAACTAAATTTAACGCTGTATTAAACTTTTGATGCTTAAACCCCTTTTCATCTTTGACCTGTGTATGTGGTCTCTCGTCACAGGGCGGATGTATCTGTTCTATGGCAATAAGACGTCAGTGCAGTTCGTAACCTTCACGACTACAGTCACCTGTCCAGGAGAGCTACAGTCTCATATCCTTCACATCCACACATGAAAACTCATGATCATTCTTGCTTACACACATTGTGATTTTTGTCATGTACATGATCAGAGTACGCTGGTTTGTTGTTTAACTCCTTAACTGATCCCACAGCTCAATGTTCAGTCTAAAACAGTGGAGCCTCTCATAGAAGGAGGTGCTCAGGTGCAGCAGGTCATCAACATTGAGTGTCTGACTGACTTCACTGATGCACCACTCCTCAACATCAAGTTCAGGTAACGGATGCATTCATTTAAATGGTTTATGACCATGAGTCAGCATACGCTCTGAGATTTACTCAATTGTTGTGCTGTTTCAGGTATGGCGGAGCTCTCCAGAATCTCACCCTCAAGCTGCCTGTTACCATAAACAAGTTCTTCCAGCCCACAGAGATGGCATCACATGACTTCTTTCAGCGCTGGAAACAGCTCAGCCAGTGAGTGTTTGTGTGTACACAGAAGACAAATTACTGTATACATGCATCACAAACTGTTCTCTTGAGTGAGAAACATGTTAAATTCCCTTCTCACAAGGCCTCAGCAAGAAGCACAGAAGATCTTCAAGGCCAACAATGCCATGGACACCGAAGTGCTCAAAGCAAAGGTGGGTCTACACAACTTCATACCGACTTTGTAATGTCATACTAGCCTGCTGCGTACTGCACAGTATATACTGTACACTGGCTACTGTTTCGTTAAAGGTGGGGTAAGCGATTTTTCAAAAACGCTTTAGAAAACTGATTCGGGCCGAATAGCAAAACAAACTTGTAGCCAATCAGCAGTAAGGGGCGTGCACTACTCATGATGTGGAGGAGAGAGTGTTCAGTGTTTTGCTTTGTTTCACAGAACTAATCGTTGCTTGGGTTGCGTACGTATGTGTGGGGCGGAGCTATCAAAATAGGGGCGAGACCCTTTTGGGGTAGGGGCATGTTTGTTTTGGTGATTTCAAATGTCAACATTGGCTACCAGAAATCGCTTACCCAACCTTTAATAGCAAGTAAAACAATAGGCATTTTCAAACAGTAGTATGCAAAATTGTCACATGACATGATCCCATTTGATGGTTAATTCAGTGTCCAGTTAGCAGTTGTTTCAAAATTAAAGGCACAATATGTAATTTTTTGCCACTAGAGGGCACGTATTCAAAACAAACAAAGGCGTAGTTTGATGACACCATGACTGAGTGTGGAATCATGGGAGTTGTCGTCTTCATCCCCACAGCCAAAGCAATCCGATGGGACTCGGGCAGAAATCATGTTCATGGATGAGCTAATGTATTAAAGATTTATTAACGTCGTAGTATGAAGCAGAGTGAGGCGGAAAGCCGTCG
>NW_015664999.1:161729-197605 GCF_001515625.1 Sinocyclocheilus rhinocerous | reverse complement strand
GGGGAAAAAAAGCAGTGCTGTTTTATCATACTAGATACGTTTGAAAGTTCTGTTATAATGCTACTCTGTGCGGTCGTCACCGGTCTATTAAAACGCACAACATATTAAAGCGTTTTTGGTGTTTCCATGTTTTCTACAAAACTAAACCGGAAATCGAGGGGTTATGACGTCATTGGCAGGCGACACAATGACACTATGGACACGGTCCGTGTCACTAGTTAAAATTGCTTATTTCTCTGGATTTAAACATTCTTCGAAACATTTGGGATAATGTAAGTACACAAGTCAGCAAAATATATAACACTGTTCTAGTGGTTTTTGGATATTTTAATAAAAAAATCTTACATATTGTGCCTTTAAATGATCTCTCAGAGAGAGAGCTTGTAACGATAAATGAACAAATTCGTACAAAACAAACTTACTGTTGATGAGCACTTCCTGCAGACTGGCATGCCTAATTTTACAGAATCCCAAAAAATCCCACACTGGCAAATAAACGGGTGTGGGTAAATTGTCTCTCTTTCGTTTGTCATCTCTGACATGATTTCGTGTGACAGTAGTAGCTACGTACTGCGTCTGTCTTTTTTTCTGTTTTATAATAGGTGGCAACCAGTCTTAAGTTGCAATACAACTATGTTGTATGTGAAAATAATGTTCACTTTTTCATAAAAGCATGAAACTTGGTACACTTGTATAGTTTGCGGCCCTAAACATTTTCAGAAACTGAGCCATCGCAAAAACACCTCCTGGTTGCCATGGTGACCTTTTTACTTTCCGCCATAACCAAATTATGTATTTTGTGTCATATCTGTCACATGAAAACACAGAAAAGGTGATGTCTACCCCTATGTTTTGATGGTCAAGGATTACAATGATACCATTTCATAATTAATTAAAAGATTGTTTTAATTAATTATTAAGACCTACCATCAAAACATAGTGGTAGACATCACCTTTTCTGTGTTATCATGTTTGGTTCAGGAGAATATGACACAAAATACATAATTTAGTTATGGCGGAAAGTAAAATGGTCGCCATGGCAACCACGAGGTGTTTTTTGCGATGGCTCCATTTCTGAAAATGTTCAGGGCCCCAACCTGTACAATTGTACCAAGTTTCATGCTTTTATGAAAAAGTGAACATATCACCTGAAATTTTGCACATATCACCTGGACTAAACCAGATTATTTACGATATTATCATGTGTAGTATTAACATATTTCATTTTTTAAATAACACAGTAATCGCTAATGCTGGTACATTGCAACATCTCTCTGCAGGAATAGTAAGATTAGTATGGCAGAACGTTACTTCAGTTATAGCCATTCAATTTAGAGGGGTGATGTCATTCCTGCAGAATTTATTTACAGATGAGTCCACTTAATTTGATTCTCATCTTCTGTCTGTCTTTCATCTTTTCCCTTCACCCATATGTTTCATAGTTACTGGGATTAGGCATGGCTCTCTTGGAGAATGTGGATCCGAACCCAGAGAACTTTGTGTGTGCCGGTGTGATCCAAACCAAGGCCCAGCAAGTGGGTTCTCTGCTAAGACTCGAGCCCAACGCACAAGCTCAGGTATGAACAGACCGTTTTATGCTGATTTGTATCCATATTACACAATCAAAAGAAAAGGAAAACAACAAAGAAATGCCACAAGCATCAAAAGTCCCTCCCTGCTGCTATGGAGCACAGACTTCTCTCCAAGTCAGTTTTATTGCATCTTACTGTTGTCTGTGTGTCTCTGTGCCTGCTGATGCAACTCAAGTCTGGGGAGCAGGTAACGCATTCATCCTGCCACCCCTTTCAACTCAAACCACCTCCCATCCTCCCTCCCTCCTGCTCTTGTGATTCACTCCATGTCTGGTAGTAAAACCCAGTTCATTTGACGTGACAGCAGCATCCTTCTCTTTGTATCTGTGGAGTTTCCTTTGTCCATTGTGCAAGTTTACATTTAGTCTCCGTATCGGCAGTAAGGATCAGACACGCATTCGGACAGCAGAATGAGCGTCTGTCTGCACAATTGATGTCTTCCTCAATTGTTTGTGTGTCTGTTTCTATTTTGTAACACTCTTTATTCTCTCTCTCAGATGTACCGGTTAACCGTGCGCAGCAGTAAGGACACTGTCTCCAAGCGTCTTTGTGAGCTGCTGGCAGAACAGTTCTAGAAAGTGAGCCGAGACTAGCACCATCTAGAACCGATACCCAGACCAGACCAGTTCCACCTGAGAGACCCCAGAATAAAGAATCTACAAAACGCATTCATGCATAAGGGAAAAAGTAGCTGTCAATCTCTGGCAGCCATATTACTGTCCTTCTGATAATGATTATTATTACTGTTATTATCATCAGCGCTGCCCTTCTTTTTATCTGTGTTTACCTGTGTGTGGTGCAAAAGGAAGCGTGCATGTGTTTTTTTTTTCGTACATGTGTGAAAGAATCTTGGTGGTAGTTCTGTTCTCCGTCCTGCCTGTTCAACGATCAACTCCTGTACTTGTGTTGACGGCTTGTGTGTGTGTGTGTGTGTGTTGTGGGTTGAGGGGGGAGGGAGAAAAGTAAAGCAAAAAAATGGAAGTGGAGCAAGTCTTCCCTCTCTCCTGTTTTATCCGCAAAATTTCAACCGGAAAAACTGCACATTAGCTGTTTCTCCCTATAAAAGACTATTAGCAGGACAAGAAAACACAATCTCAATACACTAACGCAATGGCACTTCCCTAAAAGAGGCCAGAATCACTAATTCCCATCGCTTTCTCTCTCGTTTTCCTCCTCCACTGAAATCAGTTACATCCAGAGCCATTGGTGTACATAGAAAAAAAAAGAGATTCCACATGCATTTCCAGTTTATCGCACCGTACGTACGTTCTTTCCGACGTAGAAATGGCCAGTGCACTTTAAGAGGTTTTGAGAGGAAAGGCTTTTATAGTCCCACCCCCCTTTTCCTATTCTTGTCCTATGTATTCAGTACTCGTCCTGACCCCCATATCTGACAATGTTTATTAAAAAAAATCTCTATATATAAATATATATATAAACCATGTAAATGATTACCCTTCATGGTTGCATTTGTATGTCTCTTTCTTGTTTTTGATAGTGGTATATTGTCAGTGTGTTTGTATGCTTTCTTAAATGGTCTAATGTTTTTGCTCTTGTTTTGGACATTCCATTCTGTACTACAAGTGAATGGGCATAACGTTTCAGGTTAGTCGTACAGTGTTAAACGAACTGGGGTGGAACTAGAATCAGAAAGAGGAAATGAAGCAGAGAGAGGGTCAGGTTCGCCAGTGTGTGAGTTTCTGCACATGAAGAGTGCAACTGCTCAGCACAGTTATTGACTGAAATGAATAGTAGATAGTGGTTACCTCATTACTAAATCCTTACATGACATACACACACTATTAACTTTAAGTGGTGAGTGGCCACAGCTGGAGACCCATATTTGCTTTTGCAGCGATAAAACCTGGGAAAGCACGTAGTTTGTGAAAAGTCGTCACATGCACGCAGTTGTACACACATTCTTAGGCTTAGAGGACGGGGCCTTAAGGGGGAGCACTGGACCAAAGCAGCTGCCAACTGTCAGTCATGTACAGGGATCATAACGATTTTGGTCAGCATCGTTTGGTGAGCAAGTGTGTGGTGTTATTCTGTGTGATCCATGTGAAAACTATAATGGAATTTATGCGACATTGTCATTAGTTCAGCTGGGGGTCACGCTTCCCTCGATGCAGTACTGGGGACATCGTCATTGTAGTTGATTAGAGTCACAGTCATTGCGTGTGTGTTTCTGTGTGTGCGTGTGTCTATATATATATATATATATATACTTCATGCTTTCTCCTGTTTGTGCTATTTACAACGTTCATCCACTAGATTCGTTGGACTTTTTCAACATTTATTGATTTCCTACGCACTCTGCTGATCTGTAACGGACTGAACTCGTGAGTACCAGCTTTTACTTTGTTGTCAATAAGCCTAACTTGCATATTATTACCATTGTTAAATGCAATTCATGAAAACTTTCAATCATTTTAGGGATACCAGTTGGCCTGCTTTTAGGATTCTGTATGTGTGTTCTTTGCGTCATAGACTCAGGCAGTAATTTTGACTGTATTTTTTCTCCATAGGTTTCGGGTTATATAAATATATAAAAGAAATATAAAAAAAAAAATCAAGAGATGGTCTACTACAGGGCCAGCCAGTCCGAGCGGCCACCGTTGTCGCGTATTCTGCCGCATCTGTACCTTGGTGCAGAGACTGACGTAACGCAGGTATATTTACAAATTCTCTAACGATTTATCATGTTGCATAATCCTCCCTTATCCATATTAAAATTACATTTGCTGCATAGTCTATTTGCATATACATTTGCTACAATAGTTTGCTTTCGCCAGTGTTTTGCAGAACATTAAAGTTACTTTCTCACCTTTCACCCGCTATTCGTACCCACAGGATGATTTGTCCGACCGAGGCATCTCGTACGTACTAAGTGTGAGCCGATGTTGCCCACAGCCTTCATTTCTACCCCAGTCCCAGTACCTCCGTATCCCAATAGACGACTCCCTGCGGGATGACCTGCTTCCGTGGATCCCTCAGGCGTTGCACTTCATTGGTGAGGGACCCGAAATCCCGTGCTTACATCAGCCTGCATTTGCATCCCAAATGCATTACATCATTAATACTAGCATCGATTGACTGATCTTAAAATATATCAGTGCCTCTGTTTTGTCTCAAAATGCACACCAGTAATGTTTTTTCTAAGGCACGTTAATAAAAATTACTTAAATGTCCTAATTAAACTATTGCCTAGTCCTGTCTTAGTCTAAGCCCTGTCTGTGAAACCAGGCCTAAAAGGTTTAAAATACGTCTCACTGTATATACAATATTTTTTTAATTAAAACGAACTGTTTCAGATGGGGCCATGTCACGTGGCTGCTCAGTCCTGGTCCACTGTGCTGCAGGAATCTCTCGGTCTCCAGCACTTGCTGTTGCCTACGTCATGTATAGCCTGAAAATGGATCTGGATCATGCATACAGGTAATGCGCATATGTTGTTTGTTTTAATTCTACTGCCATTTTCTATGAAAAAAAAATAGTTAGGAAATTGAGTTGAAGATGAATATGGAATATGAGTTATGAATTTTTTTCATTTTTTTTTTTTCTTTTTTATCATGAATGCAGATTATTTAAATAAGTTAATTATAGTGCTGTCAAACAATTAATCGCGATTAATCACATCCAAAATAAAAGTTTTTGTTTACATAATATATGTATGTGTGCTGTGTATATTTATTATGTATATATAAATACACAAACATGCATGTATATATTTAAGAAAAATATGTTAAGTTTATACATTTAAAATATTTAAATATAATATCAATTACATGAACATAAATATATACATGGAAATATTTTCTAAATATATACTGTATGTGTGTGTATTTATATATACAGAATAAATATACACAGTATAAACACATATATTATGTAAACAAAAACTTTTATTTTGGATGCGATTAATCGTTTGACAGCACTAGTTAATTATCACTATCTGATCATTTCTTTAGGTTTGTGAAAGAACGCAGACCTACAATTTCACCGAATTTTAACTTCTTGGGGCAGCTGCAGCTCTTCCAGGGAACGCTGTCTTTAAAGAATAATAACACTAACCTTCACGTTCAGCAGTCAGTCAAACCGTTTGATAACTGCCTACAGCCCACCAATGAAAAAAACAACAGCAGTTCCGCAGTGGCACTGTTAACTAACCTGAACCTTCAGAACAACATGGACAAAAACTGTATTATTAATGGATGTACTGAGGATTCCAAAGCAAACTTGCACTTTGAGAACCAGAACAACCAAATGGAAACTATTCAGAGCGGAGGCCAATGCTATGAGGTAATGAAGCCAGAGTTTACATTATCTCTTTCAGCCAAGCTCGGAGCGCTCACTCTCCGCACAAATCCCATAAAGGTACAAAGACCAGTCAACGTCACATCCCAGACACAGCAGGATGCACCAAAATCCAACCTACCCAAGCCTACTTACCTTCAGATTCCGTCTCTAGAGGAGAAACGCAAAAGCCTTACTCTTT
Source organism: Sinocyclocheilus rhinocerous (assembly GCF_001515625.1). NCBI lineage: Eukaryota > Metazoa > Chordata > Actinopteri > Cypriniformes > Cyprinidae > Sinocyclocheilus > Sinocyclocheilus rhinocerous. The sequence goes on along the minus strand of NW_015664999.1, from coordinate 191,515 downwards.
CCCTAACTCCAGTGAGTGCAGTTCCTCAGACTCACCAGAAGGGGTCATTAGTGAACAGCTGTGATCTGAGGCAGAGCAGTTCCACGGTTGACCAGACGGGGGCGTTAGATGACCTGGGCAGAGTCAATTTGGAGCCGTCGACATCAGAAACCAGAACAGAACCAAAAGAGGCAAACGGGTTTATCAGTGAGGAAGCTTCAGCTAGACTCAGCATCTCAAAATCACAAAGAAGAAAGGGTAAACTAAACAGCAGTAACCCCAGAGCAAATGTGGAGCTACAAAAAACAAACCAACTAAACCATTCAAGCACAAGATCACACAGGCAGAGCCAGGGACCATGTGGTATCATAACCTCCCCGGAGGAGCATTTCGAGAAGGAGGTTATTGGTGGTGTAGAAGCAGTGGAGGGTATGGTTGGAGACCAGAGCCCCTTGTCTCCGGTAAGTCTAACAGTCAACAAAATACTGGACTGGTGCGAACGCATGCTGCTTGGGGTCCTATTTGGCCCACGTGTTAAACTGGGACAGGCTGCTTTGCCGTACAGATGTTGAAGAGAGACTGGTTGTATGGACTGCACTATTTAAAAATACAGGTGTAAACAAGGACTGTACACTGTATCTCTCTAATGATCTGAAGGAACTTAAATGAGGACAACGACGCTATCAATGAAAAAGCATATGTGTGATTGTGTGAATTCACCTATTTATTTAATAAAATTGCATGTTCCTCCAAGACTATTTGACAGACTCACATCATCTGGTGGACTGGTGGTGATATGTGAATAAATGACTGAACGTTTGCAAGCACATAAGCGATTTGTTCTATTATAATGCACAGCCTGCCTGTGACTTTATTTATTGAAATACACTGATAATTGTTATTTATAAAGGGGTATTTTGCAGGTGGAATTTTAACACTATAGCTTGTATTGAAAACAGTGTTCATTAAAGACAATTATTTTATTCTGTCTCATTGTCTCTTTCATTTTAGTGTTACTTTTAGCAACTATTTGCTGAATTGTATTATAAAATGTTATTAAAAGGCAAAATTTTGCTGTGGATTTGAACGCCAGTTGATCGATAAGGCAAAGGTCCTGTGCCCCTTAAAGGAATAGTTCACCCAAAAATTCAAATTTGCTGAAAATTTACATCAGGCCATCCTAGATGTAGATGAGTTTGTTTCTTCAATGGAACAGATTTGGAGAAATTTATCATTACATCACTTGCTTACAAAGGATCCTCTGCAGTGAATGGGCCCGCAAGCAATCCACACGACTCCTGTAAATCAATTAATGTCTTGTGAAGTGAAAACCTGTGTGTTTGTATTAAGTGCTTGATCTGTGCATATTTTTCTCCTGATTCAGGCGAGACATCGTTTTCACTGAAGAAAACAGTATTATGGTTAGCAGTCTCTTATTTTAGCTGGAGCAGCAGTTTTTAGTTAATTTATTACAAACACACAGCTTTTCACTTCATAAGACATTCATTGAAGGACTGGAGTCGTGTGGATTATTGTGATGTTTTTATCAGCTGTTTGGACTGTCATTCTGATGGCACCCATTCACTGCAGAGGATCCATTAGTGAGCAAATTATGTAATGCTAAGTTTCTCCAAATCTGTTCTGATGAAGAAACAAACTCATCTATATCTCGGATGGCCTGAGAGTACATTTTCAGCTCATTTTCATTTTTGGGTGAACTATTCCTTTAAGAAAACGTTTAGTAATAAACATACTTATAATGATACATTAAGTTTTTTTTTTTTTTTTCTCTCTTGCGGGAATTTATTGCAACCGGCTGTAAATGTACTCCCCCTGGTTTAGTCACAATGAAGAGGAGTAACGTTTCCTCAAAAATGTTGGAAAGGCAGACATTAACTGGTGGGTGTTTCTACAAACATTTTTACTACACAGTTAGTAGCCAATTGTACAAGCCAAGTGATCCAGCATCCACATCGATTATCCAAACTTTAAGTTTTTTTTATTATTATCATATTAATTATTGTTATTATTATTGCCAAAGTATCACAAAAGAATATACAGAAATAACGTATGCAAATATACATACTTAGTATAGTACTAGGAAGGAAAATTACCGATTGAAGAGTTCAGATGCAAAAGCCTCTATAGAAATAAGTGCAGTCTGAAATTTTCTTCTAAAATTAGCATTTTTATCAGGTTCCTATGTTTAGATTCAGTAATTTTACTTTAATGGCAATGTATAGGTCCTTTTCTATACCATTAAAGTGAAAGAATAACTGAACATAAATATAGGAGCCTGATAAAAATTGTCATTTTAGATGAAAATTTAGATGGCACTTAGAGGCTTTTGCATCTGAACTCTTCAATTATAAAATAAATAAGATACAAAACATTACATCTGGCCAAACGTCTCATTTCATATGCCGAAAGTTTGGCCACAAAATATTTTATTACATATTATAGTATTATTCATGTTTTGCCCTTTTATTTTTTTAAATCTTGTTTATAAGTTAAAAAACGAACAATGAATGCTGAATGAACGCTCTATGTAAACATCTACTTTAACGCAGACAAACCAGGCCCTGCCTTGGCCAAATATGGGAAAGACCACGCTCGAATTACGCATTTTGCATAGCCTGCCTCATATTGCGGAAATGCAAGCGTAGTAACAGCAGAATCGTTCATCGAATCATGTGCATCAGCCAATTAGAACTCGCCGAGGCTCACCGATAACGAAATCATGCGTTCGATGAGAAAAAACAACGACGAAAGCCACGCCCATTTCAGGCGTACGTATGATACACACTCAGAGACGAAAGAAGTTGCCCCTGGTCATGAAAAAAAGCTATCGGAAGCAAGAGCGAGTCCAGAAATCACCAAGAAAAATCCAGAGGGCGGACATCCTGGAATTTGCTTTTTATCTCCCTAAGAAAGATGGTTGTATCGCTTGTAAAAGGGGAGAATTTGTAGGCTAAATCTTGCGGATATAGTTCATTAAAGTTGTCAGAGTATTCGCGGGTTGGCAGTGGACTAACGTTAAGTTGTCTGACTTTCGAGTCGCTAACTTGCCACCAGAAGGCTAATTTACCCAAGGCGGCTGCGGAAGAAAGGTAATCGGCGATCATTGTCCAGACCAGCACGGTATTTGTTTTATTTCCTATTTAGAATTATCGCTATATTAATGCTATTGTTCTGTACAGATTGAACCATGGAGATTGGATTATGATACATACTCGCCCAAAATCTGTAACTTTGTAGTCTTCTGTAGAGGTTTATCAACGATGCCAGGCCTTGTACGGTCTTAAATCTTTATGCTCGATGGAGCAACATTATTCCATTTAAAACCATTTTAGTCGAGTAAGAAGACGTGATTAGTTTTTGTTTGTTTGTTTGTTTTTGTGTATAACCAAATGTTTCATATTTGCAGGAGTAGGATGATGTCAACTGAAGAAAGATATAAGTTGGTGGTCGTGGGCGGTGGAGGTGTGGGGAAAAGCGCCCTCACCATTCAGTTCATTCAGGTAAGTGCATTTTTTAGGAATTTAATATAAAATATAGATGTATTTATGGCGTATTATTGGGCAAATGCGCTGTGGTAAGTATTACTGTGGGTGTGTTGCAAGAGTTGTGTGAAGTTCAGAGTGCAGTGGGCTTTCCTTTGCATGTTCCTTCATGTTAAAGCCCTTGTTGAGGAGTTGGTGAACAACCAAAATAATTTCTGTTTTCTTTCACAGTCGTACTTTGTGTCGGACTATGACCCAACCATTGAAGACTCGTACACTAAAATATGCACTGTGGATGGAAAGGAGACACGATTAGACAGTAAGTTGGAATGTGTTTTTATAGGAAGGATTGAGTGTTAAAAAGCTCCACAGGTTCCCTCAGAAGGGAGATTTTGGTCAGAGTTGCATCAGTATGATTCATTACTGACTACGGGTTCCTGCCCAGGTTTTGTTTTGACTTGCTGTCAGTACGACATCATGCCAGCTGTGCTTAAAGCAAGGTTTAAAGCAAAAAAATTTTGTGTGGATGAGCTCATCTTGCATATTCCCCTCTATTCATTTGTGTTATTGTGTCGTTCACCTATTCATTAGTCCTCGACACAGCAGGACAAGAAGAGTTTGGAGCGATGAGAGAGCAGTACATGCGCTCCGGAGAGGGTTTCTTACTGGTGTTTGCTCTTAATGACAGTGGCAGGTAGGTGTTTTCCAGAGTGTGTTTGTGTCTGTGTGTGCGAGAGGAAGGGGAATAGATAGTTCCTAACCTTTCTGTGTGACGAGAACAGAGAGTGTGTATGTGGCTGTGTTTGTTTTAAAAAAAGAAAACCACAGAATGTGTTTGTGATGAGAATAAGAGTGCAGACTATGAGTGCTCATGTTTTCAGATGAACCTCAACAGATGAACTGAGCCTATTTGAATGGCGAGTAGAAATGTAGAGGTTTCTTACAGATTTGAATTAGACTATATTTTCCAGATTTTCCATGCAAATATTTGTACAGTTGTAAACTGCAATCAATCTGTCTGTTAAGAAGATTTTTTAATATATAGGTTTTTTTTTCTTCAGTGAAATTCTTTATTTTCAGTTTAGTTTTAGTTAGTTTTCTGTTTCATTGTTCGTTTACATTTTTTTGTTGTTGTTTTTAGTTTTTTGTGTGTGTGTGTGTGTGTTTGTATTTTAGGACTGAAATAATGTGTTAACTGGTCAATTAAAAAATATATATTTAATGCTGTTAAAATTCATAGCACAGTCTAGTGACATTTTTATGTTTAATTAAAAAGTTTTAGAATATAGCATGTTATCAAACCTTAAACTAGAACTGATTTGTTTAAATTTAATTTGACATTTGTTTTAGTTTTAGTTTTTGAATCATCAGTTTTCCTAGTTGTTTTTCATTATCTAGTATTTTTTATTTCAGTTCAGGAAAATATTTCAATATTTCATGTAATTTTTGTTAGCAGTTAAAACACTCATAAAATAAATGTTTAATATTTGTCTATTGCAAATTAAATTTACAGGCTACTATCCAAGATGTTAAATTATAATGACATTCTATGAACTCTGTATTATTTTGTATTACTTTTGTCTTCGTTGAGCAAAAACTTGTCATTCTATTGAACACTTTCTATCTGTTTCAGTTATGATGAAATTCAGAAATTTCACACTCAGATATTGCGGGTGAAGGATCGAGATGATTTTCCTATGGTTCTTGTTGGCAACAAATCAGATCTTGACCAGCTGAGAGTGGTAACGTGTTACACAAATGATTGAAGTTTTAATTAAAAACCCTAAATAGGCTGCCAATTCATATGAATATATTGTTCAAATAGATCTCAAGAGATGAGGCCATGTCATTTGCCCGATTAATGACAGTGGCAGGTAGGTGTTTTCCAGAGTGTGTTTGTGTCTGTGTGTGCGAGAGGAAGGGGAATAGATAGTTCCTAACCTTTCTGTGTGACGAGAACAGAGAGTGTGTATGTGGCTGTGTTTGTTTTAAAAAAAGAAAACCACAGAATGTGTTTGTGATGAGAATAAGAGTGCAGACTATGAGTGCTCATGTTTTCAGATGAACCTCAACAGATGAACTGAGCCTATTTGAATGGCGAGTAGAAATGTAGAGGTTTCTTACAGATTTGAATTAGACTATATTTTCCAGATTTTCCATGCAAATATTTGTACAGTTGTAAACTGCAATCAATTATTCTGTTAAGAAGATTTTTTAATATATAGGTTTTTTTTTCTTCAGTGAAATTCTTTATTTTCAGTTTAGTTTTAGTTAGTTTTCTGTTTCATTGTTCGTTTACATTTTTTTGTTGTTGTTTTTAGTTTTTTGTGTGTGTGTGTGTGTGTTTGTATTTTAGGACTGAAATAATGTGTTAACTGGTCAATTAAAAAATATATATTTAATGCTGTTAAAATTCATAGCACAGTCTAGTGACATTTTTATGTTTAATTAAAAAGTTTTAGAATATAGCATGTTATCAAACCTTAAACTAGAACTGATTTGTTTAAATTTAATTTGACATTTGTTTTAGTTTTAGTTTTTGAATCATCAGTTTTCCTAGTTGTTTTTCATTATCTAGTATTTTTTATTTCAGTTCAGGAAAATATTTCAATATTTCATGTAATTTTTGTTAGCAGTTAAAACACTCATAAAATAAATGTTTAATATTTGTCTATTGCAAATTAAATTTACAGGCTACTATCCAAGATGTTAAATTATAATGACATTCTATGAACTCTGTATTATTTTGTATTACTTTTGTCTTCGTTGAGCAAAAACTTGTCATTCTATTGAACACTTTCTATCTGTTTCAGTTATGATGAAATTCAGAAATTTCACACTCAGATATTGCGGGTGAAGGATCGAGATGATTTTCCTATGGTTCTTGTTGGCAACAAATCAGATCTTGACCAGCTGAGAGTGGTAACGTGTTACACAAATGATTGAAGTTTTAATTAAAAACCCTAAATAGGCTGCCAATTCATATGAATATATTGTTCAAATAGATCTCAAGAGATGAGGCCATGTCATTTGCCCGAGAAAACAGGATCCACTATATGGAATCGTCAGCTAAGAACCGCCACAATGTGGATGAAGCCTTCATGGAGGTTGTGCGAGCAATAAGGTATTTGGAATAGAGGAGCACTCTTATGAGATTGACAGTGTAGTGCATTTGTGATAAACTTGCATTACCGTCTTTCTTCAGGAAGTTTCAGGAGACAGAAAGTCCACCGCTCCCCGCTAATCACGCGAGGAAGCAGAAGAGTGGTGGCTGTCCCTGCACCCTGCTCTGACTGCCCCTCTGCACTGTTGCCTAGGAGACCGAAGCCCTCACTCTCACGCTTGGTGCCTTATATGTCTACACAGTGTGTGTGTGTGTGTGTATGACACTGTATGCATCAGTGTTTTATTGGCTTTTACAGTATGTATGAATTGGTTTTCAAGAAGAAACTAGACTATAAAATAAGAGCGAACCGTGAATCTGTTGGAAAGAGGGAGTTCTTGTTTCATCCACATGTTTTATTTAGTGCCTTGTAAAATCATGCTCTTGATTTTAGATTCAAGCACAGTATTTGTTTATTTCCACCACAGTATGAGGTCGCAGACTGATTGTGTGCCACAAAAGAGATTTGTATTTTTTTTTGTTTACCACTGAGGTGGTGAACAGTAGCAACAATGCATATTTAAACAACCACATAAGCAATCATAGGCTGTGCTGACAGAACTTCTGATGGTTCTTATGCCATCTGTATGTCATATATTGGGTTACTGACTCAAAAAGATAAGTCGGAAAGTATTTTATTGGCCTAGAGCTCTGTTCAGCCTGTCTTCTCTTGGGAGATTCATTTAGTCAGTGAAACTGCACTGAAATGGCTGCTTTAGTCTATAGTCTATACCAGAGATCCTCAAATCTGGCCCACGGGATCCACTTTCCTGCACAGTTTAGCTCTAACCCTAATCAAACACACCTGAGCAAGCTAATCAATGTCTTCAGGATCATTAGAAAATCACAGGTAGGTGAGTTTGATCAGGGTTGGAGCTAAACTCTGCAGCGCATTGGCCCTCCAGGGCAAGATTTGAGGAACCCTGGTCTATACCTTGCTTCCCATCAGTGGCAAAAAATATATTCAGCCAGCTTGTTTTCATTTATCTCTTCCTGGTAAAGCAATGTGGAATGACTAAGACCTGATGTGATTTTAATAACTGAGTATTTTTAGTGTAGACAGTAGTGTCGAAACAATGGGTCCAGTATCTGAAATGCTAATATTCTTACAAACCAAAGGCTATAATGTACATGTTTGCACACCTAGCTTTGTCATCGTGAATAGTTTTCTAATGTAGTTTAACACTAAAAATGGACAAATTGTGTGGTTTTATTGTGGGATTATTTTGATCTGTTTCTTTTTAGTTTTGATTTGATGTGTTTTTGAAGGTACTTCTATTTGTGCATATATGCAGAATAAGGCAGTCTGTCTCCAGGTTCACATGCTATTGTGACATGCTTGTGATTGTTGCACCTTCATTCGTAGACCGTGATGAAAAAGCAATACAGAGGAATTGCCAAATAAATGTACTAACAAAGCATGGTATTAATCAGTGTTGTAAGGGAATGAGTCACTCTGTAAATAGGTAGAAGGCCTAGTTTAGGGTGAGAAAAAACAAGACTAGGTGCTTTTCCTTTTCACACTATAGCAGTTCTTATGGTATACTCGTCTCTACAGGGAGTTGCTACACAGCCTTTAATAAAGGGACATGGATTTTTTTTTTTTCAAACTGTGGCAAAGTCTGTTGTAGATCAGGTTTGTCAGCCACAAATAAGAACAAAGCACTATTTAATTTGCATTGTTAACAGAATTACACAATATGGTAACAGGATGATTCTCATTCTTATTTCAATATAATTTCATGTCTTAAGTCCGATTATTTCAGTTTTTTTTATTTAAGCTATGTTTTTGCTGGCTCTGAAGAAATATCAGACACCATTTATCTTCCAGTTTTGTATCTAAATCTAACAATATTCTTTTGTACACAATTAAAATATGTCTTTAAACCGTTTCATGTAAGAATTTATGGATGACTGATTTATTGGGTGAATAATTTTTAAAGTATTCAAAACGGTTTTCACACATACCGTTGTTGGATTTGGCTTCAGATGCTGAGGAATGAGGAAATAAAGATTAAAGTAATAACATTTATTTATAAACTTTATTCATTACGAATGAATAAAGTATAAATAAATTAATGCTTTGTATTTTTTTCCTACTGACTATTTAGCTTCATATAAATTGTATTCATCTCTATTTGTAATTAACACTCTCTATTCTTATTGGCCCATAACAATCAGATAAGAGTCTAGAACTACCCTGCGTATTACAAGCAATTGTTGCTAAATGATTCCCACATGTGAGGTGAGGAAAAATGTAATCGCTGGGAAGGAATCAAACCGCAGTGCGAGATTCTGAATTCACTGAAGAAACATCAGCATGATGTCGTTTCCTCACAGAATTTGAGTGTAGTGGTAACGCACGTTTTAACGCGATAATATAAGACAAATATCACGTCTATAGGACTGACTTTCGTAACTTCATTAAAAGCTGTTGTCAGGTCGGCTCTTGCTAAGAAGAAAAGGGGTCCAATTTATAACTATCTTTGAAAAGGAAGGCTGATCCAATCAAGGCGCCTGTTGAAACCGGAAGCTGTTGAAGGTACACGGGGAGCGTTGTTTGTTTGTTTTAAATGACAGATGATGAATGACATTTTTGAATATTAAACTGCGATATATATATATATATAGCACTGAAACTTACTAGTACTAATGATTTTTCGTCATGGAGGCGATTAGCACCTTTGTTTATTGAGATGTCCAGGTAAGTCACCGAAACTCCGTCACATCCCACTGCCACTCCTACAAATGCTCACGGCTGTGAACTGTTGTCAAACTGGTATGTCTCGTACGCGATGTTATAATGTAGCTGTGAATGAGAACACAGTCGATTTATGTAAGAATTTCAATTAAAAGCATCGAATATGTGAATACCTTGTATTCGTACTTTTTATCCATAGCCATAATAATTTACAGCACCAAGGCAGGAAATCCCTGGAGAAATCTGAAAGTATTTTTCATCCAAAGTTTCCTTGTTCGGAGCACAAAAGAGTGTCAAGGTAAGCAGGCGGTGACCAATGTCGTTTTTCTTTAGACGCAGGTGCAGTAGTTTTGCTTTCTTTCTGCTGTCGTGCGTTTTGTGGTGCAGCTTGTTTTCAAAATGAATGGGCAGATATGCACTATTACTCTATTTACTTAAAAATACAAAAATAAATATTCAGTCATTCCCTCATGTTGCAACAATGTTGTCAATGTGTGTTTGATCTAAGTTGCAGTGTTGAAAATAAGATATTAAACTGATATTTTATGTAGCCTATATGTAGGCCTATAACTCTTTTTCTTAATATATAAAGATTAATGTTTGATTTTGATTAAGTGCAATGACCGATAGAGGACGACATTGTAAAAGCATTTTCCTTCTAATTCTGGAGAATATTTTTGTGACGGATTCTTTAGAGTTATATATTTCCTCCATATGGATTTATCAAAATATAGCCTGTTAATCTTTGTAATATTATTAATATTGTTTTGAACAGGTACAATGCTGGGGTTTCCAGCGATAGGTTTCAGCTTGCTTTTCCTGCTGCATCTTGTTTGGGGCAGAGTGATCTACAATGGAAATGATGGTAATAATGAAAAGCTGAACACTTTTTAATAGCCAGTGTTTGAAATTCTTTGGGTTTATCTTCTATTGTTGCTAATAAGTTAGTATTATGGTGTGTTTTTTGGTTGGTCTACCTCCCTATGCAACTCATTATGCTCAAATCAAAGACTTAGACCTTTGCACAATCTCACATTGGCCAATCACTTACATTGGCCTTTAGGTGTATTGTAAACGTTGGTACGTTTCATACCTTTAATGCAACATAATTAATTTGTTTGTTTTATTAATTAATTTTGTTAATTCTTTGCATTTTTAACTGTCTTTATCGTTAGCTGCCATTTCATTACATTCCTATATACTGCGCTGTTCTTTCTGTTTGTAAAAAGACACGATTTAATGTATGTTTGTGGTGTATAGCTGATTCTCATTATGATTCATATTCTCTTGTGTTCCTCAGTGTTCCTAGAAGAGAAGTCAGCAGGTTCGTTTCTCTCCCGTAAACTGTTGTATAACAGTTGGGATTTTGAGGTAGTGGTGCCTGACGATCTACAGAGAGAATGCATAGAGGAAATATGCTCATATGAAGAGGCCAGAGAGGTGTTTGAAGATGACCGAAAGACGGTGAGAAAGAAAGAAAAAAAAGAATATACAAGAAAATGTGAACACAACAGAAGCCTGTTATAGCCATGTTTATGTATACTTACTTGGTGCTATTTATTTTTTCCAACAGGCCGATTTTTGGAAAACCTATGTCAGCAGTCACGGTAAGGTTGTTCTTTTTCATTAAAGTTTCATTTGATATTTTGTAGATATAGTTGAAGATATGGACATCAAACATTTGGATTAAATTGTCAAATAAAACTGACAACGTAATGCCTCATAGCACTGAAGCAAGCAGCCTTCACTCTTAAAAATAAAGGTTCTTTATTTGCATCTATGGTTCCATGAAGAAACTTTAACATCCATGGAAACTTTCCATTCCACAAAAGGTTCTTTATAGTGGAAAAATGTTCTTTTTAGATTTTTAAAATCTTTTATGAACTGTTCACAGAAATGTTTTCTGGGGAACCAAAAATGGTGGTTCTATAGCTCTGCTTTTGGAACCTTTATTTTTAAGAGTGTTGTCTAGCTGTCATCATAGTATAAGCAAATGCAAACTACAAATATTCTTAGTGGCCAGTATTTTCAATGTTTTATCCAAAAAGGAAAAATGAGATCACTAAATAAACAATTAAAATGTGTATTTGTTGAGAATGATGAACTGATTTTTTTTTTTTTTTCCTGCAGAATCTTTGCCCCCAGTGGATGTGTCTGCTTTGGTAGCTGGCATTGTGGCTATTGTAATAACAGCGATTATAGCCACTGTGTTGGGCATTTATTGCTACAAGAACAGGGGCAAAAATTCAAGAGGGGGCAGGTAAATGCATGTCATCATGACCACAGCAACATGCCTTTTATGCAGCAAAATCACACTAATGGATTCTGCATCTTCACAGCGTTCCTGTGCGTATGGGTGTGGATGGGCAGCCACTACCTGAATCTGTGCCCTTGTCTAACAGGGCTCCAGGTCTCCCCTCATACAATGAGGCTCTGACCCACAGTGGCCAGCATGATGCACCTCCACCGCCATACTCTGGGTAAGAGCTCTGAACGGCTTGTTTGTATATCGTATACATAAGCGATGCAGTGCCTGCTGGAAAATTATTTTGCGCTGCATGTTCAAAATGTGTTTTAAAATATGCATCTTTGCTCTTTACAGGGGAAGTCCATCTGAGCCACCTCAAACTCGAGATGAGGAATGACAAAGACATGTTGTTGTTGTTGTTTTTTAAATGGGGGGAGGGGAGAGGTGATACAGGGTTTTACTAGTGAAAAAGTGTAGCTTCAGTCACTAAGTGGGTAATTTATTATACTAAGGCTACATGTTCCGCAGTACCCTATTTTATTCTTTAGAATTATTTTGCTACTATCATCATGGAACATAGTGTCAGTGTGAATACTGTCAATATTTTCATAAATCAGGTTTGCTAGTTTTTTTTTTTTAAAGAGTTTTATTAAATGTACTGTAATTGTCATTATTAATAAAATAAAATGTAGACAAACTTGAATTTGATTTGCTAATTCGACTGTGTGAAGCAACAGCGCGCGTGACGCTTAAATCGATTCCAGTATTTGCCATTAGTCGCTGTTGTCACTCATCGTCGCCTGTCTTTCACAGGATCAGTGCGCACCGCCACAGACCGTACTAGTGAAAGCGTCCGATACTCAGCTGTGCCTCTGTGCCGTAACAAGGCGGCAGTACGCACGAGACTTCCACAGACTGCGTATGTGTGAGAGTGTGACAAGCGATTCGGCAGAGGGGGAGGCGTGTGTGTGTGTGCGCCTGTTAGTCCACTCATAAAAAATGGCGTCGTCTTGGCTAGATACCTGAAAATAGCGATTTTAAATCCCGGGCGTTGTAGCGTTTATGTAAGGCATTGAAGCATTACACTAGCCCCTTGTATTATTCTTATAAACTTTAAGGATTTAAATTAACCTAGGCACAACAAGCCACTTTGTTTCTGACGAGGAGGTACCATCCCGTGTATATCCATAATGTAAATATTTGGGGCGCAACAGCTGAAAAAACGCGCGCTCGGTTTACTATTTATAGAGACCTAGTATCTCACCTTTTTATGGCAATGCAGTACGCGAACAACTGAGGAAATGGGGTACAATCAAGCACGTGTCGTACGTCTCGGGTGTAACAAGCAATGGCATCAGAATTCGACATGTAGAGCATCAGCCGCGTTACTGTTTCTGCTAGGAAGGACAATAGGCATCGAGATATATAAGAGGGCAAAAGAGGGGAGGGGAGGAAGAAACCGGATTTTTTGTGGTGACGGTGGTTGGTGTACTTCACCCCCCCACTCCCCTCCCCTCTGTATCCTCCATCTCCCCCTCCTCCTTCTCCTCCCTCCATTCCTCTCCCCCTCTGTGCTGGTCCTATTCTTGAGGACTTGCTTGTGAAACGGGAGAGATAAACAGACACTGAACGCAGAGGAAAGGACACGGGGAGAGATAGTTTGTTAGAATTTAGGAAATACCTCCCTCCCCTTCCCCCTGTCTATCTCTCCATCTTCATCCGTTGTCTCTTCTTTAATGGATAGAAATTATCCTGGCACAGGATTCGGTGATCTGGGCGCTGGAACGGGATGGAGTTACGAGAGATCGGCGAAGGCAAGGTAAGGCGCCCGTGCAAGTTCACTTCCATGCGCTGGATGCATAAATATGCTTAGCTGGCTGTAACAATGCCCACGGACGGACGGACGCAGTGCAATGCAATGCATGTTCCCACTCTCGCTCGCAGTGCTGTTCATTCACTTCCATGCATTATATTGCCGCTGGCTCCACGTACAGCCATCAGTATTGTCATTTCTGAGGGAGGAGGGGGTGTCTTGAAAATGCAAGGAATGCGATTGAGAGTTACTGCGTGATACGGAAGGTAGACAGACCGAAAAGGGGGAGAGGGGCGAAAAGAGGGGGGATGGGATGATGTTGCTAGCTAGCTTGCTAGCGTATTATCAAAAATGAAAAATCAAACCTTCTGCCTTGGAGGCGCACCAAACCGGACATTGCATGCAGTACTTAAATACACGCTAATTCGGCGTAGTGAGTAATGCGTGGCACAAAATGCACGTTGACAAAGCGTTATTTTGGAGGCTACCAATTACAAGCAATCACATATATTTGGGGATGAAATGGTCGATAGCTTCTGTATGCTGCTTATCTCTGTAGCTAACGCGTATTTGTCTGTAAAATCAACCCCAGGTTTTTTTTCTCGAAATATAAATTTTGTGTTTAAAAAATGCTATATTTATTTGAACGTTAAAAGACAAAATGCAGAGGTGAAGTTCCTTTAGTCAACATGTATTCAGTTGAACGTCACAACACTGGCTGTATATTAAACGCTTAATGAACAACCTCTGCTACTAATTCATAGCATGCTTACTACCGTCAGACTTCACAAAATTAAAAAAATATATATAACCCAAACTTTGTATAGGCTATCGTTACTCTCTAACGGAGAAATACCATATCTGTTGTTGAGGATACTGTCTTTTACTAGTCACTTGGCAAATTGCCAAATTGTGTGTAGTGTTCCTCAGTGAAATTACAGCGTGACCGAGACGTGCACACTGTAAACATAAACGTAAGACGCACTGCAAACGTATTTGCAGTTTACCAGCAGAAAAGGGGACTAATAAACACTTAATGCAATTTTTTTTTTTAAATATCCACAGCGATTTGGAGGAAATTGTTGAATAATAAAATGACCTTTATTGATATGCTTGATTTTACATTGACTAGCCATTAAATCTCTGCAGGAAAAATGAGGCTTGCTCAAAAAAGGGCTGATACGTTTAGGAATTGTTGCATTGTAATATTAAAATATTGTTTGATATTCTGTTGCTACCTGAAAGCGGGACTATTACAGTGTCGTGCTCTGCGTTAGATACGTGTTCCACTGTTTTCGCGGCCTACTTACAGTTCAAAGGCGCCCTGCCACGTTATCCGTCGCCGTGACAACCAAATCAATCTTAGTAGCTTACAGAGCGCGCATGCAATCATTCTTGTGTCTCGCTAGGGCTGATACGTTTAGGAATTGTTGCATTGTAATATTAAAATATTGTTTGATATTCTGTTGCTACCTGAAAGCGGGACTATTACAGTGTCGTGCTCTGCGTTAGATACGTGTTCCACTGTTTTCGCGGCCTACTTACAGTTCAAAGGCGCCCGGCTATGTACGTTATCCGTCGCCGTGACAACCAAATCAATCTTAGTAGCTTACAGAGCGCGCATGCAATCATTCTTGTGTCTCGCGTTGCATGTCTGGAGTCAGTCGTACACTTGGGTGCACACCTACAGCATACTATAACCTATTGTTATATGGGAACGGGAAGCGAAATGTTAAGACATTTGAATTATTTATGATAATTTAGGTGTATTATGCGATATGGTGGAATCTGTGCAACTATTCGTTGTATTTGCAGACTTTTCACTTTAAAAATTTTTTTAAATCTTGTAGGTTGTATTTCATTTTTATTTACACGGATGCAAACAGGTTCTGGTGCCTATTTGTTGTCTGTGTCATAATGTGTCAAGAAGTCTCATCATTTGTGCATTGTAACATTTGGAGTGTCTCCTTTTTTTCTTACATGACAGGACAACAATAGTGCTATTCTTTTAAGCAGTCATCCCTAGATATGTGGAAACCCCTAGGTGTATGTATGAGGAATTCTATTCAGACTACTAAAAAAAGGATCACAAATGCTGTGTGTGGTTTTTCTAACACGTAACATTCCCCCAATATTCTGTGAGACTGCATCCCAGCATCTCTCTGGTTGACTCTTGGTCTTTAGCAAGTCTGAAGAGGAATTGTTCTATTTTCTGTCGGAATCTTTAATATTGTGTTTCTGACTCGAGAGCATCTCTGTAGACTCGGGCAGATTGATAGAATCCAGAAATAATGAGGAGTTCAGGCTTATGATGATGGACAAGCTTCAGTGCTGCTGATGCAGAGACTGAAAAGCATCCGCCGAATAAAATCAAATTAAATGCTTTTGTATTGAATCTTCTCTCTTTTGTTTTTCCAAAAATTGCTTCTGGTTTTGAATGAATACTAGATAGTGGGACTGCTGCTTTGGGTCATTGGAAGCATAGCCATTATGCAATGATGAAACACCATCAAGTGTTAAATTAGCATAAAATGAAACAAAATGACATTGGGGTCTGAGTAGGACACCACATTCGGCAATATTGGTTCTTATATTAAGAAATGTTGTTGCATGTGTTAATATTAAATGAGAATAGACATATATATATATATATATATATGATAGCACTGTTGCTTAGCAAGACTCCTGCACACTACATATTGGTTATGAAGACGACAAATGTGTACTCCATGATGGCAAGGTTCACCAGGCCCTCTGTCCTTCTTAGGGCAGCGTACATCCACCACACACCTCTGCATGGTTCTAATGGAGATTAATGGCCATGACTGAGTTCCCCATCAGGCTGTAAACATTTTGCACCTGTTGGGGAACTGTGTTGAATTACTGCCTATGTAATTAGGAGCAGTTTTGTACAGTGGATTCGATCAAGCTTTCTAATATAACCCTTCCCTTTGTTTTTTTTTCCGCTTTTTTCACATTTCACCTTTTCACCTGTCATTCTTTTTCACTCCATTGTCAAATTATGCTTAATCAGCTCAAGAACAGACACAATGGCAGGAGCTGAGAGGTTTAGCAGGATGAATTGATTGACTGAAGGTGCGAGACAGCATGATGGAATAAAAGTGAGAGAGGAGAGACAGAGGAAGACATTATTGGATGTAAAATGTTTGTAGTGTGATCCAAATGTGTATATACATCTATATAAATTTTTTTAATATATTAAATTAAATTGAGTCACTCGATTTTTACTGTAGTATCAATTAAATATAATATTAAAACATAGAAAATGTGTTTGTGGGTCACTAATCAAATAAGCTAATTTGTGACATTGGCAGTGGGAACTGTATGAAGATTTCCTTCATTATGATAACATACATGACTGTCAACTTTTGCTCAGTCCTGCTTTTTTTTTTTTTTTTTTAAAGTCGTCATGAAACAGAAACCATCTTCTCTTCCCTATTGTGACATTTATATCCAAGTGAAATGGCTTCTCGAATGAGAAAAATGTAATTGATTGGATTGTTGGTCATTGTCGTTTGTTAATTGCTGCCATCTCAGGTGAGTGACAGGTTGCAGGAGGGAGGAATTATTGTCCAGCCCTCACACCGGTGCACACGTGATCAGAGAAGAGATGCTGTTGTGAGGGGGAGGGTAAGGAAAAGTTCATGTTTATGATTAAAGATTATGAGTGCACATTAATTTTAAAAAGATGTGCACGGATAAATCATTTATAATAAACACTGCAATATTCCATAGAAAAATAATAAGCAAATAAGAAATTCTACATGTAACTTCTCACTCATTGTTATGTTGATGTTATAGCCTAATTTGTAATAAAAGAATATTTAATTAAAAGCAAAATAGACCCACTAAGTTGTCTCATACTTTTGAACCCCACTGTTTGTACGATGTCCTTCAGTTTACTTAATTCTTGAGAAGTTCAGCATCTATTCCCTGATCGTCTCTGAGCTGCCTCTTTGGGATTAAGAGCCAATTACTGTCTAATTCCCATCAAACCTCACATTACCTGGAAGTGAAACTGCTTCCTTTGGTTGCACAGAATAATTATTTCATGTACATGAATACTCGCATTTGAAGAGAGAGTACTGATGCTATGATGCATTAATTATTTAAGATAAGACATTCAGTTGCAGGAGAAACATCTGCTTGTCAGGGTTCCTCATATGTATTTAATATATTTTTTAAATGATTATTCATATCCAGTTCATAACTTGATGCTATTTCTAACGTTTTCTTTCAAAGTCCTTTTCAATGTGTCACTTTTGCATGGTACTGTGTCTCTAATAGTTTATAAAGCAGTGAGTCAGCTTATCTACAATGCTTGCCTTGTTCTGCGTAACCTGAAACGATTCCACTAAAGAATCATTATCAAACAGAAGCAGCAATGTATCAAAACATCATAAGGGTACTTTTGTCATGGCACTGTATATTATGTATTATGCCAGAGGTACAATCAGTGAAGCAGTTGGCAGCTGGGATGTGCGCTCTCGCTCATGCATTTAAATGTTTAACCCAGTTCATTAGAGCCTTTATCCAGTTAATTACGCGAGTCTTGTGCCTCCAAATGAGGGTGTTTTTAAAAGAGATGGACATGCTCCCAGATGGAACCCCCTCAGGATGGACATCAGTTGTCTTTGTCACATTTATTAGGGTCTTTTGGGAGACATGTATTCTAGTGACTATATTGAACCCAGGAGTCTATTTAATGGAGAATGACAATATAAATCTATTCTTGCATCCTGTCAGGAAGTATGTAATGAGAGGCTGTGCTTATATATTGTACAGATTTATTTAGGTAATTCTTTGAATACTACACTCGAAGATGTAGGTTTGAATAAGGTAAAGAATAAATAAGGTAAGAATACATTTATTTGATGGGTTTTAAAATAGATTTTCTGGTCCACTCCACTGCTTCTGTTGAATGACACCCACCCCCTCACCACGCGCTCACTCAGTATGTGGTGTCTGTGGCTTCCCACTCTGGTCTCAGAGTGAGAGGGATCTAGACTAACTGAGCTGTTCTCACACTAAGAGCCTGTTGAGGATGGAGGGGAGGGGATTTCCAAGGCAATTCAGTCAGTGTAGAGCTTTTATCAATGAGTGCTCTGTGTCTTACCTCAGCAACATCCTAACCGCCATTGTCAACTGAACTGGCCACTCTCTATGAAAGCGGACAACAGAGACAGTCTGCAAAGACCGCAAAAGGCAGTTGATTGGCTGGCAACAGGCAGAGTGGCCAATCAGAATTCTGGGCTACACTCTGTATCATTGCACATCGGAAAGCATAGCAGTGGTAAATGTGAGACAAGGTACAAAAAAATGAATTAGAAAATGATCTTGTTTTGTCATTCATAAGTTACATATTGATAAGTCAGCATATTTCCCTAATTTATAGATAGAGGAGGCAATATTGAGAATGCTGATAATATATTTGATGTTGTGGTGATTGTTATATATAGTCTGTCAAAATCAGATCCTGCATGCTTTTTGGGAGAAGGACGATGTGGAAGTGAGTAGGCTGATTAAAGAGCTAATCTTTGTGTGTGGCTGTGGTGTGAGAGGGATAATGCCAAGCTGGGTCAACTGATACTCTATACAGGGATTTAGTATGAGCATAGAGACCAACAGACTTTTTCACTGTCTGAACAGAGGGCGAACAATGAAATCCATCCCAATGTCACACGACTGATTTTTGATACAATACAGTGAGTTATTGTTTGATTTAGTCCTCCAAAATTACTTTTAAATGAAGAGAACACAAGTGGTTGATGTTTGAGCAAGTAAAAAAAAACATGGTTGGAAGTCATAGTTGGATTGTACATTAATTGGGCTAATTAGAAAATTAAATAATTAGTGATCATTTAATTAGATATATTAGTAGAATGTAATATTTTTTTCCCTTTGTTTTAAAATTGATCAAAGATACTTTACAAAACACATATTAAATAAACAACAAACAGTGAACCAAAACAATGGTATAATCAAAATTCCTTCCCAGTACTTGTTTTCTCTGCATCATTATATAAATAAATATATATAGTGAAATATTACTGGGAGTTAAGGTGTGTGATTAATAATATATAATTATTGAAAGTTAACAGTAATATTATTTGTTAATTTATTATTATGCAAAATTATGAATATTTATAATGTTTTTATAACCTTAGAATTTCCTTTTATTTAAACATTTTAAATAGATTTTATTCATTTTAAAAAATATATAAAATAGAATGTTTAAGCAGTACTTAACCATTTACAGTGTAAACATTTACTTCTCTTATGTATGTATTATGTGCTGGCCAATTAAAGAATGGGGAGGTTGTGTCAGATGCCCAAATGTCATGTAATGCATAAGAATGTATGCAAACAATTACTCTGTTATTGTGTCTGTTTCTGTACCGTTCCCTCTGTCAGTTACCTCTTTTTTAATCCTCTGTTTTTCAGTTTGGTTTATGGGAGCTCCAGATCCTCCCATCCAGACTCAGAACTCCTCCACCGTCAACCTTATGCCACACCACACCCCCTGCAAGGATATGCAACAAATCATCATCCAGGCACTTCTGGACAAGGTGGAGCATGGGGCACAGGAAGGAGCTTAGGTAAGGTCTACAAAATTATGTAATTAATTACTGGAAAATTACTGATGTTGTTTCATCCAGCTAGTTTGAGTATAATTTTGTGACAGTACATAAAAACGTATTTCTTCAGAAATTGCTTTGATTTAACACTGTACTGACCTCTGCACAGTACTGTATTCATTGTGTACCTTGATGTTGAGATGATAAAAAAAAGACATCCTCTGAGCAGGTGTTAGACTTTGTCTTAATAATCGTCTTTTGCAGGGCTCTCAGGCTTGTTTGATACTGGACTACATCATGCAAGTCCCTCAGGACCAGATGCTTCAGTTATGAACTTGATCTCAGCTTTGGAATCCCGAGGTGCTCAGCCACCCCCCTCTGCCTCTTCCCTTCTCTCCCAATTTCGCACCCCCTCCTGGCAAACTGGTTAGTATTTTGAGTTATTGAATGTAGAATTATCTAATTATAAACACAGAAATATATCATGAAATAAAGATAGAGAATCACCTTATTAACTGCTGAATCATTTTCTTTTTCCTTTCCTTTCCCTCTCTGTTGTTGTAGCAATGCATACTCCAGCCCCTGCAGAGCTATTCATTTCTGGTGCACTACCTGGCTCTAGCTCATTTCCCTCTTCCTCTGCTCTGTCGGCATATCAGCACCCTGCATCCTTCTCAGGGCGCTCCTTCCCTGGAGTGACCCCATCATTATCTCTGCAGGACACGCCTACCTTCAGTCCTACTTCCAACGGTCTCCTGTCACCACATGATCCTTTGCTACACATTAAAACACCCTCCCAGTCAAGTCTTGGCTTTGACCGTCTTCTGTCTTCACAGAGTGGGACTGCTTCATATAGAGGGCCACAAGAGCCCACTAGTGCTCCTCCACCACAAGCATCTGCATCCTCATCAACACGCCATTTACCACCTCAGTTTAACCTGCTGTCCTCACAGCTGCAGGATCAGTCCTCTCAGCTCTACAATTCCTCTGTTTTTTCTTCTGCACCCCCTCAACCGCCACAGTCCCAGGAAAGAGCCATCTCCAGGCAAGACAGTGTGATCAAGCACTACCAGAGACCTTCTCCTGGACAGTCTCAACTATCCTCTTCCACACCTCATCCCCTACAACACTATCTTAGTTGTGGTGCATCAGGATACCAGCAGATACCCCATCATCGGCATGGCTCCTCCATAAACTGTAGTCCACTGGGTGAGCAGAGTCCATCATCTGACCCCAAACCCTCTCCCCGATCAGAGCAGATATATCGGCCTATTATCCAGCCCCCGTACACTTCCTCCTCAGTCTCCTCCTCAGCTGGTTCGGGTGGTGGTATTGGGACAACAGGAAAGAGTTCCAGTTCAAGTAGTGGCTACTCTTCCTCTGGCTCTTCCTCATCTCGAACCCCTCACACTCCTCCTTCAGCTTCTTCCACCTCATCTTCTTCCTCTTCTGCCTCTAATCCTAATGTCTCATCCAGTACCTCCTCTGCACCCTCAAGGCAGCAACCACCACCCCAATCAGCACCGCAACCCCCACCACCTCCACCTCCAACAGTGTCATCCTCTTCTACGCAGCAGCAGCCACCCAAACCTTGCCTGTCTACATATGGCTCTCCAGTTGCTCCTGTCAAGCCAACTGCTGGCCTTCCTGGTCAAACCCCACCACAGCAACAGTCATATTCACCAAGCCAGCCACCCACCTCTCACTTGCCCCAGCCATATGGGGGATTCAGTTCTCCGCAGACTCAGGATCTTGGTTCCAGCCTTGGGGGGACAGGAAAAGCTTATGGTAGTCTTGGAACTGCAGGACGTTCATTTTCAGCTGAGGTGGTCTATGGCTCTGATTCAGGATATGGTTCTTTGCCACCATCTCTTGGAGGGGCAGGAAGTCCCTCACTGGGCTATGGTGGTACAGGACATTCACCTGCCCTAATGGTGTCTGGAGGTGGTACTGGTACAACAAACAGTACCACCGGATCCGGAGCAGGTAGTTCAGGAAGTGTGGGGGGTGGTTCAGGTGGTGGTAGTGCTAGTGTAGCAAGTGGTGGAGGATCATACCACCTGCCAGATTCCAGCCCGTCACCCTCAAGTAATTCTGGAATAATCCGCCCAGGTCTGCACTCCCCTGCCCCAACTCGCCCTGCACAATCACCTGGAGGAAATGGGGGCAACAAGTACCTATCCTCAGTTCTTTCCCCAGCATTTCTGGCTTCTCCACAAGGATATTCAGACACAAGGTTGCCACCCCAGCAATCACAGTCTTATCACACAACGCCACCAAAATCTAAGTCTGATTCTGATATGCTTGGGGTAGAAAGATCTCAAGAGGAGGACGAAGAAGATGAGGATGACTTTTTGATTCAGCACTTATTGCACTCACAGAGTCCAGCACCAAATCCCTCCCAGCATCATTCTCAACAAGCTCAGCAAGTAGCCTCACAACAACCGCAGTCCCAGTCCATTTCCCAGAGTAGAGATGGAGGAAAGTCTCTCTCTGCTTATGAACTAAACAAGGCATCTGAAGAACGTTATCATCTACAGAGTGTCATTCGGACTAATAATACCACCAACAATGTGGCTTCAGTTGCTGCTGGCTCTTGTGGTCCAGGCACAGGTTTAGAGAACCAGTTGGAAATGTCTCTGAAAAAGCAGCAACAGACTAAGTCTGATAGAGTGCTTGCTGGAGCTGGTGCAAATGGTGGCCGAGGTGCAGTTGATTCTTTGTCACATACTCATTCTCATGGTCAACATGACTCCCTTGGTTCAGTGGTCCACTATGGCAGAGGAGACCCTTATAGTCATCAGACACATCAACTTCACCCTCCTCACCCATCACACCCTCAGCATTCACAGCACCCTCATCCCCATTCAATGTCCCACTCACATATAGATCTTAAGAAAGCTCAGGATCCTTCAGAATTACCCTACCTACGTAAGACTCCAGACTCTCAGCAGCAACAGACCCAGTCCTCCCTTGGACTAATGGATTCTCCACCCGACCCGTCTCAGCAAACCTCCCAGGCTCACCTTCTCCAGTCTGTCCTTTCGCATACCACTCGAAACAAGATGGACAACCAACAAACTCCTTCACAGCAACAACAACACTCAATGACTCAACAAGCCATGATTAGACCAACTGGGGGATTAGGTACTAATGGCTCTGGAGGAGTAGACACTCAGCCACAGGCCTCTCAACTTCAACTCCAGCTCCAGTCCCAAACTATGGAGGTCCACTATGGACCTGAGGCTCAGCGAAACCAAAGCCAGTCAAGTCAGAATTCTGTTTCACCACTAGACATGCTAGAGAGATCTCTCTCCAGAACAAATAGTCGAGAAGGGCCAGGCCCAGCTGATAGAGTTGGTGCAGGAGATGGGAGCAGCACTGATCATCACAGACAACAACAACAACATAGGATGTCCTCACACCATCAGTCCCACCACCCTCAACAACCAGCAGCAGAGCTTCATGATTTCTTGTCTGATTCGGATTTGAGCATGTCAACCCCCTCTCATTTGCACCATATGGCCTCACACCATCCACCCCCTCATGCCCACCATCAGCCACAGGCACACTCTCACCATCAGCATCCTCACCAGCACCCTCACCACATGCAACCAACTTCTGGACCTCCACAGCCCCAATCCCAGCTCAGGGAACAAGAGCCACAGCTGGATCAGCTCAAAGAGCATCAATATGACACTGGTAGCCCTGTGGGAAAAACAGCTCAGAACCAGGTTCAGAGCCAAGACCAGCAACAACGGTTCATGCCACTGACATCTATTTGTTTCCCAGATTCACTTCTCCAAGATGAGGATCGTTCCTTTTTTCCAGGTATGGAGGATATGTTCTGCTCTGAGGACTACAAGGCAAGTTGTGCTGGAGGTGGTGGAAGTGCAGGACAAGGGGGTCAGGATGGTGTGCCAGAGGCACGTGGAACAGTACAAGATGGAATGGATGCAGTTAAAGCTACAAGTGGAGGAGGTGCATATGACATGATGAGTCACCATGGTGATCAGGGTTATGGGCAGTATTGTCATAGTTTGTCTGAATCTGGCAATGGTACTATGCACTTAGATCTGGACCCCTTGAAATCCCATGAACTCCCATCCACTGTAAACACAGAACAACTAGGCTTAATTCAGTCTCAGGGCCCAGGCCTTGGGATGGGCAGCACAGGACACATAGTGGACGGAACTGGAAACAAAATGATGGGCTCTGCGGGTGTAGGTAGTGGTCCTGGCACAGGGGGACTCACCTCACCAATCTTTTGTTCCTCTAGACCTAAAAAACTTTTGAAAACAAGCTCTTTTCACCTCCTTAAACAGCGGAAAGAGCCTAATGCCCAATCACAGGCTAAGAAGAACTATGCTCAAGAATATGAATTTGAGGATGATGAGGATAAAGCAGATGTACCAGCTGACATCCGCTTAAACAGCAGACGTCTGCCAGACTTGCTTCCTGATCTTGTTTCTAGTTGCAGAAAGTCTGGAAGTGGTTCAGGAGTTGGCAGTTTAAGCCCTTTGATGGGTGATTTAGATTTCTGCCACCCCTCAGGGTACCAATCCCTTGGACCTCCTCCACAGCTGCTCCCACATGATGGCCCAAAGAAAAGGGGGAGGAAACCCACCAAACCTAAACGTGAGGGTCCACCAAGACCCAGGGGTAGGCCACGTATTCGGCCTCTTCCTGAGCCTCCATATTGCAGGAACATGATGGGACCTGGTGGAGAAAGTAGAAGGGGCCGTGGTCGAGGAAGAGGACGTGGAAGGAAAGATGATCAAATGCTAGAAATGCACAGAGACATGAACAAGGGGCAGAACTACCAACAACAAGCACCTCACCTCCATCATCAACCACAGTTACAACAGCACATGCACCACCATCTACAGCAGCAACAGCAGCACCAACCACAACATATGCATCAACAGCAGCACCTACATGTACAACAACTTCATCAACACCATCAACAACTTGCACAGCATCAGCCTCAGCAACAATACCAGGAACCCATCAAACCAATCAAAGTAAGTAAAAGGTTACGATTTGCACCAATGGAAAGAATTATGTTTGTGGGAATGATGGATCAATGAAACTGTGACAAGTGTAAAAGCATGTATTGATTCAAGAAATACCTTTTATGTAAATACTTAAATATAGTAATTGCTTAATTGTTTTCCTCCCAGATTAAGCTCCCTATTCCTTCCATACCCTCGTCTGACTCCCTACTGAGGACAGACTCCCTGTCTAGTACAGATCCAGTTTTGTCTGATGGTTCAGTAGGTTCTGCACCATCACTTGGTTTGAGCCCAGGGCCCACTACCAGTGTGGACATGAACAGAATTGACATGAACAGAAATGATATGAGCTGTGGTCAGGAAAAGATGAAGCAGAAACCCCAAGAGGTGAGTCTCGGCTTGCAAAAATGTTAACAGAAAATGTTTAAATAACTCCAGATGTTCTATGTAAAATGCAGAGCAAATGCCAATTCTGTGTTTTTGCATTTAAGGAAATTATTTATTGCAATATCTCTATTGCAACAAATATCTCATAATATCTAATATCTCTTTCATAATCTTTAGAAAGATAAATTGGTGTCTTTCAAAAATTAGCATAAAGATACACCATAAAATCAGTTGTGACAACCTCACTTTTTGCAGCCTATGTGTCCAAAAACATAACAAACAATGTGCTAGTTCATATTGGGTCCTTTTGATGTCCTCAAATGACCTGCAGATTTAGAGCAAAGTTTAGTGGAGGAGGTGCGTATAGGTATTTTGTGGAAGACTTGCCAGGCTGTGTTGGCAGCTGTGATAGATTAATTTTACCAAATTAAAATGCTTTGCTAAATTTGTTCTTTTTAGTTAAAACATTTCTTTTCTTTTCTTAAAAAAGTTTTTAGGGTACTTGTAAATTGATTTATCAAGCATATTTATTTATAGTCATTTTTGTTAGCAGTGCACAGCACTGTTAGACAATAGTAGAAGGGATTGGTGGGAAGCAGCATGTGAAATCAGTTGTGATTTATGCAAATGCAAAAGGAATGTCAATTACTGAGCTGCGACCAAGCTCACTATGAGTAGATGATCAACAACCTGAGTAGGATCTTTCCAAATACAGAAAAATCTAGATGATAGATTTCAATAACTCAACAACATTTTACAGCCTTAATCAAGTTATGCCCTCCTCCATATGTTTAAATTGCACTTATGAAATGTCCTCTGTTGCCTCAGCAACAAGTAGCCTCATGAAAGAAGGGTGGAAGAGCCAGGGTGTTTTGTGTAGATATGTGCAATTTCTTTACATGTATGTGCAATGTTTATGATTTATGTATCTGCAGATGTCCTGGGAGGGAGACATAGATGACCAAATGACCCCAGAGGCCTGGGCCACCATGCAGAAGCTTTCTGGCTCAGTAAGACTTCAATTTATTCTTATTCTATATCCATTTTCCAGGTGTAATTCGACAAGAAGACAATAAACCACTCATATTTTGACCAAAAGACACATTACTAAATTATACATAAAATTAATTTTGGATTTCTTTCACAGTTATTTTACTGGGGAAGCATTGTTCTCAGTGTATGCACTTTGCCACTAGAGGGAGCAGAGTACATAGACTAAGATGATTGACAGGCCACCCTGATGACAGTTCTTATGCAATAAAAGAGGGAGAGCGCTGTTGCTAGGGTGGCTGTTGCTAAGGTTACTGATTCATAGTAACCATCATCAACCACCCTGCTGTTTAGTAAGGTGTTTTACCTCCTTCTAGACACACCTAACGTAAGAGAGTGGGACTACAGTGATTATATAATATAAAGATGTTAATCATTGTCATCTATTTGTAAGCTGTTTTCTGGTTGTTCTTTCTTTTTCCTATATTTGCCTTCTGCGTAAACATTTCCATGCTATTTGACACTTATTGCTTGTATTTTGCCATCTGCACCTTTAATTTCTCTGCACCTCTCGCTCACAGATGGAGGAGAAATCTTCAGAGCTGAAGTCGGGTTTTATATCTTCCTTTCTGGATTTTCTGAAAACGGGGAAGAAGCAGGCGGGCACTGATGCTCCACCTGTGGACGGATGCACTTCCACAGATTCCTCTTCAGTAAAGGGAGGCATTCGCCCATTATCTCCACAACCACCGCCTCCTCCACCTCCCCCCTTCGAAGACAACGAGGGTGATGGAAGCCTGGGTCTCAGTAACTGTCCGTCCCCCTGTAAAAGACTTGACGAGGAGCTCAAGAGGAACCTAGAGACCCTGCCGTCATTCTCCTCAGACGAGGAAGACTCTGTCAGTAAGAACCAGGACCTACAGAAGAGCATCTCATCAGCCATTTCTGCCCTCTATGACACACCCCACAGTCTCTCTGCTGTTCCACCTCCTCCTACACCATCACCACCCACTCCGCAGACACTGGACTCTCTTAACACACCCCCGCCACCCCCACAACCTGAATCTGTTCCGCGTGTACACACTGAACCTGAGACAGAAATAAACACGTCACAGGAACTGGATTCGCTCTCACGGCCCAACCTGCAGGAGGCACATGTTCCAGGCAAGGATGAGGAACCGGAAGAACCTGTGCAGGAGGTACATGAAGAAATAAATCAGAAAGAAGACAGACAGACTGAATGTGAGGAGGAAGGAGAGGAGTTGGAAGAAGACAGAAGTGAGAAGGAGGAAGTTGATCAGATAAGGACAGAGGAGCGCAAGCAAGAAGAAGAAGAAGAGCCTGAGTATGAAATGCTGGGTGCTCCCAAGGTTGATGGTGAGTATATTAACATGTCTACAGTCAGATATTAAAATCAATGAAATGTAAATGCTTCCTTCTTTTCTCAACTGTATCCCCTGTTTTAGGATCTCCATCTGAGCCTCCGCCTGCACCCCCTTCTCCCCCATCTCTTTCTCCTTCTCCCCCAACCTCCTCCTCCCCATCTCAGATCACTTCACTGCACCTGGCTAAGAAACAGTCCAACGCGGCCATCGCCGGAGAGAGTGAGGATGATGACAGTGAGAGTGGGGGGGAGGGGATCTTCAGAGAGAGGGATGAATTTGTGGTGCGCACTGAAGATATTGGTACTCTTAAGGTAAAAATCCCTTGCTTTTTTGTTTTTGCAGTTTTCTATGTATACAGTTAATATTTAGATGCTTGCAGGGATTCACCCAAAAATGATAATTCTGTCATCATTACTCACCTGTCATGTCGTTCTAGTCCTGTATGACTCAGTTTCTTCTGTGGAACATAAAAGAAGATAATTTGAAGAATGCTGATAACCAAACAGTTTTGAGTCCCTTTGACTTCTATTGTATGGTCAAACATTGTAATTGAAGTCAATTATCTTCTTTTGCATTACGCATACAAAAGAATGTCATACATGGTACAACATGAGGGAGAGTAAATGATGAAAGAATTGTAATTTTTGGGTGGACTATCCTTTTAATATTTTAATAGTAAAGTTGCAATGAAACGGAAATAGTGACAGATCTTTTCTTCCGTAGTGTGACATACATCCGAGTGAAACAGATTATCAGAAAAGAAAAAAAGTTGGGTGGGGACTTAATTCTGTCTATCGCAGAGCTCTCCAACCCTGCTCCCATACCCCTTTTCCACCAAGGCAGTTTGGGTGCTGGTTCAGAGCCAGAGCCTAGTTTCAAATCGGTTCTTTGTCTTTTGACACCCAAAGCACCAGCTCTGAACCAGGAAAAGTGGTTCGTAAGTAGCACCAACACATTTCTGGTCTAGAAGTAAGAACCGCTTGCGTTAGAGGCTGGGGGCGGGGTGACCGTGACCAACAAGACGAACAGAAACTTTTGACCTCCATTTTTGAAATAGCAGCTAAACACTATTGATGCAATTAATCAAAAACAACTGTGGTCTGTGGAGGAAACTTCTTTCTTGCACTCTGGTCTCGCTTATTAAGTTGGCTTGAAAAAATCAACTTACTGAAATCCTATTTAAACTTCTTCTTCTTCTTCTGAGACCAAATTTTAAAATGTATCTCCTCCTAGACTTTTAAAGCTACAACCACCAAACTCGGGTCAGACCTTCAGACT
The DNA here is from genome assembly GCF_001515625.1 of Sinocyclocheilus rhinocerous. Taxonomy (NCBI): domain Eukaryota; kingdom Metazoa; phylum Chordata; class Actinopteri; order Cypriniformes; family Cyprinidae; genus Sinocyclocheilus; species Sinocyclocheilus rhinocerous. The sequence goes on along the minus strand of NW_015664999.1, from coordinate 162,454 downwards.
GGTCTGACTCGGGTTGCTATATCTTTTCTACCTGATCTGGCTTACGGTTTTCATAAACCAGACTATCAAAACCACCTAAAATCTTTCATTGAGGATGTGAAAACTTTTATACAATGAGACGTATGGTGTATTTCAGCTGTCTACTGCCATAGCAAAGCTTAAAAACTCCCTACTGAAAAAAACCGCTAAAACCAGCCTAAGCTGATTGGCTGCTTTGGCTGGTTTTAAAGGGGTTTTGGCAACTTTTTAGCTGGTCAGGCTGGTCTTAGCTGGTCAAGCTGTGAGAACCAAGCTTAAACCAGCTAAGACTAGGCAACCAGCCTAAACTGGTTTTAGCTGGTTTTAAGCTGGTTTTTAACTGGTTTTTAACTCTTTTTTTTTACTGAATCAACTGGTTTTAGCTGGTTTTAAGTGTAAGAAAGAAATATGCAAACAACATGCTAGTAACATGCTAATCATGCTAGCAAAATGCTAGTAACTTGCTAATCAGGCTAGAAACATGTTAGCGACATGCTAGTAACTTGCTAATCATGATAGCATCATGCTAGTCACTTGCTAATCATGCTAATGACATGCTAGTCACTTGCAAGTCATGCTAACAACATGCTATTGACTTGCTAGTCATGCTAACAATATGCTAGTTACTTGCTAATCATGCTAGCAACATGCTAGTCACTTGCTAATCATGCTAGCAACATGATAGTCACTTGCTAATCATGCTAGCA
>NW_015664999.1:142994-160275 GCF_001515625.1 Sinocyclocheilus rhinocerous | reverse complement strand
TGACCTCCATGACCTCCATTTTTGAAATAGCAGCTAAACACTATTGATGCAATTAATCAAAAACAACTGTAGGAAACTTCGGAAACTTCTTTCTTGCACTCTGGTCTCGCTTATTAAGTTGGCTTGAAAAAATCAACTTACTGAAATCCTATTTAAACTTCTTCTTCTTCTTCTGAGACCAAATTTTAACAGACCTTCAGACTGGTCTGACTCGGGTTGCTATATCTTTTCTACCTGATCTGGCTTACGGTTTTCATAAACCAGACTATCAAAACCACCTAAAATCTTTCATTGAGGATGTGAAAACTTTTATACAATGAGACGTATGGTGTATTTCAGCTGTCTACTGCCATAGCAAAGCTTAAAAACTCCCTACTGAAAAAAACCGCTAAAACCAGCCTAAGCTGATTGGCTGCTTTGGCTGGTTTTAAAGGGGTTTTGGCAACTTTTTAGCTGGTCAGGCTGGTCTTAGCTGGTCAAGCTGTGAGAACCAAGCTTAAACCAGCTAAGACTAGGCAACCAGCCTAAACTGGTTTTAGACAAAGCCATGAACATCAATAGTAACGCAATGTCCGCCATTGTTGATGGTGTGTTTGTGTTTGTGTTTGGCCCTGCCACGCTAGCGTTGCTGGGAAAGATGACACGTATTCAGTGACGTAAGACCTGGCTCTGTGGTGGCTCTCTAGCCCGTGGAAAGCAAACCGGTTCTTAGAAGGCTCGCCAGTCGAACCAACTCTGAACTGGCAATAGCATTAGCTCTGAACCAGCACCCGGTTCATGCTACCCGGAAAAGGGGCACTAGAGAGCTACTGTCCAGCAGAGTTCAGCTCCAACCCCAATCAAATACACCTGAACCTGCTAATCAAGCTGTTCAGGGTAACTTGAAAATTACAGACAGGTGTGCTGAAACATGATAATGTCATATTGTAGCACCTCTGTGTGTAGTCTCTGAAATTTCATTGCATTCCGATGCAATGACAATAAAAGCTTGAAATTGAAATTGAAATGATTGGAACTGTAGTCTGCAGAACGGTAGCACTCCAGGAGCAGTTTTGGAGATCCATGGTCTGTCTCTTGTTGTTTGAATTGAGAAGTGGGTGTTGCAGTCAAAAATAAATGAGTCGATTGTGGAAAGGCAGGGTTTAACCAGACTAAATGATTGGAAAAATCTGCTATACATCAGTGAGAAGTCTGTTGTTTCTAAGGAAGGTCCAGTTATGTCAATTTAATTAAACATGAAAAGGTCAAAAAATTTAACGTGCATGGATGAATCATTAACAATAAGATCTATAATATGCATTTGCAAAATATAATATGAATTATGAAAAATTAGTTTTTATTTAATGCCGACTTAACTTGCTCAATTCTCATGGCTTTTCTCAGCTGGCGCTGCAGACAGGACGAGAGCCTCCTCCAATATGGAGGGTCCAGAAAGCTCTGCTGCAGAAGTTCGCTCCTGAAATCAAAGATGGACAGCGACAGTTTTGTGCTACCAGTAATGTGAGTGTGTTTTTGTATTTGATAAGCATTGATAGCATGCATTGGATGGCTTGCATAAAAAAAGTAATACTACACCACCTCCTTAAACTCACTCTGTCTGTCCTCTGTCACTCTTTGGCAGTATTTGGGCTACTTTGGAGATGCAAAGATGCGTTATCAGCGTTTATATGTCAAATTCTTGGAGAATGTGAATAAAAAGGATTATGTCCGAGTGTGCTCGCGGAAACCCTGGCATCGGCCCAGTCTCACACTGAGGTAATTTCACCCTAAATGCACTTCTGGAGCTACTGTGGTCCTGTACTATATTGCAGTTAATAGAGTAGTTACTGTTAATCAACGAATTCTGTGATCATTTACTTACCCACATGCTTTCAAAACCTAAATGTTGTTGCTTTTTCCGTGGAGCACAGACTTTTTCAAGAATCTGCATACAGCTTGTTTAAAAAAACAGTTCACAGTGGTGCTATGTCTATCAGGCATTAAAAAGAAAACAAAAAACACTAAAAAGGCACCATAAATATGGTCCATCTTACTCATACGCTATATTCAGTCCTCTGCAATCAAACAATAGGTTTGTGTGAGAAAGCAACACAATTTAAGTATTTATTCATTGATAATCTTTCAAATGCTTCAGCTCTCAAATAAAATATTGGCGTTATGATAATTGATTTTGAGATATGCGAGAGCTAATGACATTTGATGTTGCTGACGTAAAACCTGTGGCATAGGCTTAAATCTTAACAGAAATTCTTCACTATGAATGAACTGTCATTGTGTGGAAAAGACATTCCTCAGAAAAAAACAAACAGTATATGGGTTTAAAATTAGGCAAGGCTGAGTAAATAATGACAGAATTTTCACTTCAGGCAAACTGTCAATTTAATCAGTATATTGTCGTTGCTAAGATGAATGTCTTTTCTTCCTACCAGACGCCAGTCTCTTCCTAAGCCACAACCTGTACGCAGCCTGACTCCACCTCGCATGGAACGAGAGGATAGAGAGAAGGAGAGAGAGAGACAACGGGAGAAAGAGCAACGGGAACAAAGGGGAAAAGAAAAGGAGAAAGAGAGAGAAAGAGAAAAGGAAAGGGAGCGAGAACGAGAGAGGGAACAGATCGAGAAATCTAGGAGAGAAAAGGAAAAAGAGAAGTTAAGGGAGAGAGAACTTGAAAAGCAAAAAGAGAAGGAGAAACAAAAAGAAAGGGAAAAAGAGAAACAAAAAGAAAGGGAAAGAGAGAAGGAAAGAGAAAAACAACGAGAGAGAGAAAGGGAAAAGGAAAAACAAAAGGAGAAGGAGAGAGAGAGGGAAAGAGAAAGGGAGAAAGAGAAGGAAAGGGAAAAACAACGAGAGAAGGAGAGGGAGAAAGAGCGAGAGAAGGAAAAGAAGCTCCAAGAGCGACAAACTCAAGAGAAGCTGGAGAGGAAAACAGCAGTTGTGGAGCACGGGAGGGTCAAAGAGGAGAAGAGGGTTGACAGGACGAGGAGCAGGCCTGTGAAAGTAAAGGCAGAACCTCCACCTAAAAAGAGGAAGAAGTGGCTGAAAGAAATGCCCTCTTCCTCTGATTCAGACTCCTTCCCTGATCCGCCTAGTGAGGATGAAGGTGTGTATGGGTTGGCTATTTGTGTGCAGTATACCATGTGTGTCCATTTGAGTGTAGTTTTGCAAAGTACTCAAAGCTATCAGCAGCGTCAATCAGTGTAACTGCACTATACCTTGCCGTTCAAAAGTGTGGGGTAGTAAGATTTTAAAATGTTTTTGAAAGAAGTCTCTTATGCTTTTATACAAATACAGTAAAAACAGTAATATTGTGAAATATCATTGCATTTTTAAAACCTGTTTTCTATTGTAATATGTTTTTAAAATGTAATTTATTTCTGTGATGGCAAAGCTGAATTTTCAGCAGTCATTACTCCAGTCTTCAGTGTCACATGATCCTTCAGAAAGAATTTTGGTGCTCAAGAAACATTTCTTGATTTTTTGGGGGGGAAACTGTGCAACATTTTTTCCAGGATTCTTTGATAAATATAAAGTGTAAAATACTGCATTTATTTTAAATAGCACAGACTACATTGTCACAAAACTGTCATATTTGAAAATGTATTACATAATATACATATAATATATATATATATATATATACACAATCTGTCTATAAACCAGCACACTGTATGCCATGATGGACACTGAATTTAGTTAATTTTGCATTTCCTGTTTTGTGGAGCCAAAACTAAGTTGTTAAAGAGAGAGAGAGTGTGTGTATGTGTGTACTTTTTGGTGTGTGCCTTCTGTTTTTTTCATGTGTTTTGCATCTCTTCTATCCTCAGTATCCACACGCAGTGGAATAAACAGTCGGGCCATGAGAGAGATGTTCCGCAGTTATGTAGAGATGCTGGTCAGCACTGCTCTGGACCCAGACATGATCCAAGCTCTTGAGGACACCAACGGTGAGCGCACATCATTAGGTGAAATATAAAGTGCATGTGTGGAGGACTGGGTGGGGTGATTAAGGGAGAGAAGGATGTTTAATAAAGCAAAGGAGGTTGAGAGAGAGGACAATGAGGTGAGACTGGAAGAATAATGACAAGCAAAAGATGCTTAGAAAAGAGGAGTGGAAAGTTACAGTGACTAATGCAGGCTGTTTTAGATTCATTAAATTAAGTTTATAGGCCACTGATGCCATCTTTCCATGCCTAAACACAAATATATCTGAAAAACTAACATATTGTAGCAATAAATAAACCTGTGCTGATAGATAAATGTGCAAAAATAATCTAACACTGTTTTAAACGGCAATTTGCTCATTCTTTTGCTAGTTAAATATTGATATAAATTGATCAAAAGTGACAGTAAAGACAGTTATGATTTCAAATACATGTTGTTTTTTTTAAACTTACTTTACATTCATTAAAGAATTCTACAAATAAAAAAAAGTATAATTTTCCACAAAAATATTAAGTAACACAAGTGTTTTCAGTGTTGATAATAATGCAGACTTCGTGTGCATAAGAGACTTCTTTCAAAAACATTAAAAAAATATATAAAAATCCTACCACCCCCAAACCTTTGAACGGAAATGTGAATCTAAAGTAATGGTATTTTTCAATTTAACAACTCGGTACCAATGCATTATCACTGGCTCCTCCCCTTTTGTCCTCAGATGAGCTTTATCTCCCACCCATGAGAAAGATTGACAGTATCCTCAACGAACAGAAACGAAGGCTGTTGAGAAGGGTCAACATGAGTGTCCAGCATCAGGTGACACTGGCTTTCAGTGATACTCAAATGCTGTTCCTCTTGAGTACTCAAGACTTGTTGATTTGTGTTTTCTAAAGAACATGTCTAGCAGTCTCTCACTCTCCCTCCTTTCCCATCCTGTAGGAGGCACTGCACATGTTCCCTCAAATGACAGCAGACCCCCTAGACTCTGGAGCGGTTAAAGTGCACCTGGGTGGTGAGAGTTACAACCGCAAAACCCTCAACAGAGTCAAAAGGAGCCTTCCCAAACAGCAGGCATGTTGTATACACAATTGTTTCTCACTTACATAATTAAGCAGTCCAATAAGAAACCACAAGAAGTATTTGGGCACTTCAGCCATGCCTAAAAATAAATATAAATGTTGTTGAATTATAGGGGTATAATCGATATGGATTGATGCATCGATCAAATGAGTAACTATATGATACATTGATGCAATGCATAAAAAAATCTCTAGATGTTTTTATAAATTAATAAGATGCATTAGATGACTTGTTTGACTGTTAAATTATGGTTGCGTTTTTGAGTTAATAAAAATGTAACTGGTTGTGTAAAAAAAACAAAATATTGCTATATCGATCGCAGGCTTCTAAATCTAATCAAATTGTAATCATATCATAGCATTTTTTGAGGTATCGGCAAATAATGTATTGCTGGCTAAGAGAATCGATTTCAGATTGTATCATGACGAATTGTTCGATTTACCACCCCTATTGCACTATATAATGAAATATTAAACCACACTGTTTTTATTTTAAAGACAGACATTACAAGCTCACTTTTTAAGATAAAAAGTTAATTGTTTAAGTTAAATGTTAGTTGAATAAACATCATTAATGTGATGAACTGTGATCTCTGGACCATTTGTTTAAACATTGCAAAAATGGTTAAAAAGGCACCATTTGTTTGCAGATGCCAACTGATTTGATGTTTTGTTATATAATGCAATGAAGATAACGCAATGAAGAACAAGGAGAAGATATTTTGAGGAATGTTTTAACTATTTTTGTCCATAAAATAAAAGTCAGTTTGACTTTCATGGTAAAAACACTGCATTATATCTAATTTTTGTTCTCCACAGATGAAAGAAAGTCATGAAGGTTCTTTGGTGAAGTGTCCAAAAGCTTTTTGGGGTCATTGTATTTCAAATCAGGCTTTCCGCGGGTCCTTAAAAAGTCTCAAATTTAGTTGTATCAAATTTAAGGTCATAAAATGTCTTAAATGGTACAAGAAAGTCTTAATTATGATTTCAGGGGGTCTTAAATTTGGGGACAGAAAGACGAGAATTGCGATATGGCTGAATGTGGCGATTAAACTTCAAAAGGCCATGATTTTGTTGATTAAACATGAGAGCTGCAAGTTTCAAAGTCATGTGCTGGGGAACTGGGGAAACCGCTGTATTTCTGCCGTTCTGAAAGCGCCTCCTGCTGGCAGAGAATGAATGTGCATTTTCAACAATCCAGTCTGCTGTTTTCGTTCAGACCGATGTGAAAATCAACCCATGTTTTTATGTTACAAACACGCAGAGTTGTAAATGTGAACTGGTGGATCGACAAGATAATGCATTATAAAAATCTAAACGATTAACAGTAAAAAATATTTGTTATTTAATATAATGATTGATAATAATTGTTTAAATTAATATAATAATTGATACTTTTGACTCATACGTTTTCTTAAAAATGGTTTAAAGGCTGAAATGTGAAGTTTATTTATTTATTTATTTTTTGTGAAAACCTGTGTCCGAACTGTAAATCATGCTTTTTACAATCATTTTACAGTGTAATATGTTACCATAGACATTGGTATTATATGGTATTAATTTTATTTGTGCAGGTCTTAAAAAAGGTCTTAAAAAGTCTTAGATTTGAGCTTAAAAATCCTGCAGATACCCTAATTTCAATAATACATCTGAGCTGAAATCTGAGCTCTCTTTCTTTACTTGTAACCCCATCTCTCTCTGCTTGCCAGGACCTGAAGCTGTCGACAGAGACTTGTCGAATATACAGTCTCTATCACTCTCTCCATCACTACAAATATCACACCTTTTTGCACTGTAAAAAGGAGGTATGAGGAATTATGAGCTTATTTGAGAAATGCAACACTGTATCCATGTATGTGCCCGTAAAAACCCTCTCCTCTCTTTCTCCCTCCCCAGACGGACAGCATAGAACAGGCAGCGGAGGAGGATCCGGGTCAGGAGGAGGTGGTTCAGCAGTGCATGGCCAACCAGGGCTGGCTAGAGACTCTGTTCAATTCCTTCATTGAACTGCTGACGCTCAGCACCAAGGCTTAAGATTCAGCTGTCGACGTTCCAAGCACATCCTATTTGGAGAAAGGAGAAACTCTTCTCTCTCAAACAAAACCAGTGCACCTCCAAGTTGCAGGAAAATTAGATTTTCCTTTGCAGAATGTGTTAGAGCCACTGGCGGTTTAAGTTGTTGCACCTCGGCAGTTCTCTTCAAGGTAAACATTCCACTCCCGCTAGAGCGCGAAAAAAAAAAAAGAATCCGTAGAACTGCGTTTCCTGTTGTTACCATGGTAACAAAACCATGGCAACACCAGCAGCATTTTCCAGGAGTGTTTGTCTTCGGTGTGATGGCTGTCTCTCTTTGTCTCTTTCTTTCCTCCTCTGCTTCTTAGTAGCTTCCTATTTTACGGGTTCTAGCTGATATCGTGACTCACACAAAGAAATTATAAAGAAACGACATTCTCCGCTATTTTGTGTACATCATAAATTATTATTATTTGCATCCCTTATTCTTTTCCTCACACATCATACAGAGCTTGGTTTATTCTGTTTCGTGTCTCAATATCATTTCCTTTTACATCCCATATTTACAATAACTGATTAAATGAACCAATAACTTATTTCCTTATTATTGTAAGTTATAGGATTTTTAGATATCAATATTGTTTCAGCGCTATATCAGTCATTAGTATAAAATATCTTGCACCTGTCTGTCATTAATCATCATCATGATCATGTTGACATCATTACTGCTCTGTTTCACTATCTTCTTCCTCCTCTTCTTCGTCCTCCTCCTCCACAGCGCTGTGCCTCGTCTGGCCACAAAGCGGCGCCAGTTTGCCATCCGTTGTCACTCCCATTGGCTGAATGATTTTGCCTCTGAGCGGGTGTGGTAGAAGTATACGAATGATGAGTAAAAAAATGCATACATATATATATATATATGGTGATTACCTATCCACTACACAAATGTTTTGAAAAGGAAATCAGTGATGATTTCACCACATTTATGGTGGAATCTCTCTTGACACACACATACCGTGAGAGCTTGTTGAACATATTTATGAGTCTGAGCGCCTCTGCCTCTTTCTCTTCTTCAGTCATTCCTTCCATAGGATCAGGCTGTTCCTCCTCCACCCGTCCCGTCACAGGGTTAATCCTGTCCTTGGCCTGTCTGTACTCCTCCGTGTCTGAGTCAGAGTCACTGGAGTACTGCGGTTGAGGAGAGAGGCCACGGCTGTTCAATAGACCCCGTGCCGCCAGCAGCCCCGCTGCATTACCGTAAGTGTACTTCACAAACCTGCTCACTGGGAGAGAAAGAGTTAATGAATACCATACCAACAACACTATCTTAAATGTCACAGAAAGGTGTATTATGAATAGAGTGCTGCAGGATGACATTTTTGTAGACCAAAATCTGGAAATGAATTAGAATTTTAGCATTTCTGGTTCCATTGTCCTAAAGGCAATGGGTTTTTTGAACGGGTCTTTGGTTAAATGCCTGAAATAAGTGTTGTGTTTTAAGACAAGCTCAAGATATTTTCACATTTTAACTATTGTAATTCACACTTTAAGGAAAATTGCTTTTAAATAAAGATTGAAAGAGTTGTCTGAAGCTTAGTGGTGGTGACATTAAAGTCATGCAACCGTGGTATAGTTCGTTAACTTCTGGGTTGGCCTACAAAAATATTACATCCCTCCAGCACTTACATGTTCAATTATAACATGCTCATACCATGATACATGAATATGATATTCATTCAGTTTCACGGTATATATAAATAATAATTGTCAGTGCACTTTACATAGTTCAGTAGATGCATCTATGTACCATTTTCTTTACAGAGCACAAAGAGAAGCTCAGCTGCACAGTGTTTGATATCAGTGTCGACATGGGTCATTAGTCGCACTAGTTTGCCCCTCAATGTGTTCCCCTGTTCAGGCCTCATCTCAACGTCTCTCAGTGGAGGCAGGATCTGCTCAAAAATAGCACAGGATCAGGTTCCCGGTACACAGCCACGAGAATAACAAGTATGTGTCAGACTTAATGTTTCATATTTATATAGTGCTCCAAAAGTAACACTTAATAGGCTCACACCAAGAACAATAACTATTATGATAACCATAACTATACATTTTTAGTAATCATTCTAATTCTATGAGAATAGGGAAGTCCATACCACAGCTATAATGATAACGGCACAGAGAAACAATATAGTTGAAATCATACTATAAAAAAACTATAAAAACATTGATAGCCAAACAGACAACATAACTGCAGCACACCATTATAATAAGTTGGTGTGAACCATAATATAATTATTGCTATAGTTGTCTTAATAGCTATTGTTCTTGGTTTGAACAGCCTTAAAGCACACTAAATTGGTGAAAATGTTTTTTAAAAAGTATTTTGAGGTGAGTATCGTACCTGCTGTCTGAGATAGTGCCTAGTTTCCCTGTGAGCTTTGCTGCTCTCAGTCAACAGGTTTAACACTGGAGCCAACTTTTCCTTCAGCTTATGGCCCTGTATAATTCACATTTGAAGACGTAACATTTATAATGAAATACATTTTACAAATGCAAAATATTTTGGCCTATATCTCCACGTCTTCATATATATATATAAGAAGATAAACGTTAAAAATTTAAATTCTGTCTTCATTGTTGTTCAAAACCTGTTGACATTCTTTCTTCTGTGGAACACAAAAGAGGATATTTTGAAGAATGTTGGTAACCCAACAGTTTTGGTTAACATCGATGTATGGACATTTCTCAAAATATCGTCTTATATGTTCCAAGGAAGAAAAGATTCTGAACGACAGGAAGTTGAGTAAATGATGACAGAATTTTTATTTTTGGGTGAACTATCCCTTTAACATGCATGTTATGGAAACTGAACCCCAGTCTATGAGGACCCTGGAAATCAAATCCTTAACTTTGGCCTTACAAGTGCCATGTTCTTGAGCTACAGGGACACTAGACAGTTCAGAGCGCTCTTTCTCACTCTGTCCAGTCTCTTCTCCATGAAGAGCAGCAGAGTGTTAACGCAGTCCATGTTGACTCCGCCGGACTCCTTCGAACCTTCAGATAGGTGAACGGATAGCAGAACATCTAGGCACTGCAGTGGGAGCGCTGAGAGCACATTCACTGTGTGTCTGTGGATATTCAGCACAGGAGAGTTATAGAGATCAATAGAATGAGACCTCTCAAGATTTACAGTGGTTTGATTCTCACTCTTACCCTTGTAGCTCCTCTTTTCTATCCTCTCCCTCACAGGGCACGAGTAGACAGTGACGCAGGACTGCAGCTAGGTGACGATACAAATCTACAGCCTCCTGTGGCAGAAGAAAGAAAACCAAAACAATATTACAATGAAGTGGATAGGTGTGATTATTTTTTTATATTTTTTTTTGTTCTTAACATCAGCCCCACACGATATGTGGGAAAAAAGATTGTGGTGTCAAATTAAGAATTCTTTCCCACGACTGTTTTATTATTTTGTCCTCTTGTTTTAGTTAAATCCACTTTCTAATTTTTTTTCCCTTGTGTCAAGGCCACATTGTGAGAATTAGCAATGGATTTGATGATATGTACATTTTTGTGCTATTTGTTGGTTTGTTGATCAAATTGTTATTGTTAATAATCCTGTATTTTTGCTGGCCATTGTGTGAATGATCAAGTAAAATATAGAGTTCATGATGGAAGGACCCAGATGTGGTTATTAGGAGCAAAACAAAAAACAAAAAAAAAACAGCATTAACCTCATCTACTTCCTGTCTGTGCACACTGTAGGTAATGTTGAACAGGGTCTTGATAATCTCAAGGGCACGCTGAGTCACCTCCTTAGACACAGGGGGTGCTGTGAGGTCAGTCAGCACCTCATGCGTTTCTCCCCAGCACACTTCTAAACACTGTTCCAGAGCAGCAGTCAGCATGGACACGCCGCGCTCCTGACAGGAAGAGGACAAACAATGAGTCTCTGAAATGCCCACAGATATGAAAGAGGCAGTTTTGTGTTCTCATAACAATTTGTTTTATGTCGTCTTTGACCACTAGGTGGTCTACAGTGATCCTGCAGGGGGTCCACTAACTGTTGTTTTATTTCAAATGAATTTTTTTTTATAAAATATGCGTTAAACAAAAATATAAGTAAAATTCAGAATTTAAGTTAAAAAGCTAAAGTACAGCTAAACGTTTCATTGTCCCCGTTTAGTAAAATTGTAAAATGGCACTGTGCATCCATCATGATCATTTTACCCATAAAATATGCAAATACATTAATGGTATGGTACTATTCACGTTTTGAAATGCAGCACTTAATTGTATAAAAACATTTAATAGGGAGTCCCTGCTCCATCTTTCTGTCCACAAGTGGTAATTGGCCTGAAAAAAAAAAGTGTACTCCAATAATCCAATAAACTTTGAAAAAAAAAAAAAATGTTTACAGTGTATGTATCACTAATAATATCATAATAATACCATATTCTACATTTGTATCAATGAGTGTTACCTGGCAGAGTTCTATTCTAAGCTCAGGCCGTAAAGCGGTCAACAGAAAGAGAAGCCGCAGTTCATAAAATTGACCACTTGGAGGTGATGAGGAATGTATGCCATCTTTAAGTCTTTCTGACAGGCCATGGAGCAACCTGGTGAAGAAAACAAAGCACAAGATAATAAAACAGAGAATGAGTTTTCTATAATGATATTGAAATATTGACACCATATTTGTCAAATGCTTCACATGTAACAATTTGAGTCACACCTCAGGATGCAGGCTCTCTCTTGTGCTTTCGGGCTGTTGTAGATGACATTGCACAGGGCCTTCATCGCCTCTTTCCTCCAGACCTCTCCATCGTCATGCTCCTCCTCTTCATCCTTCTCTCCTCTAGCATCTCTCTTTCCTCTTGTCAACAGCCCACAGACCCCATCTTTCCTTTCATTTGTTTCTCTCCCAACATTACAGTTAGATGTCACATTCACAGGGTTGATCTGCACACCTTCACTGACCAAAGACTCAGCACAGGCTGCAAAGACACAGACTGAATCATCTCCCTCCCTGTAACATGTTGGGTGTTGTGCATTGCTGCCATTATTATCCAGATGTGTCTCTGTCTCATTCTCAGGAGTGATGTCACTGTGGGAGGAGCCCCACTCAGCCTCCTCTTCTTCAGGCCAGGTAGGCAGGGCGGAGATGCCCCCAAGTCGAGCAAGAGTTAGGATGGCATAGTCTGTGATCAGAGGAGCCAAGGCCTTTCGATCACGTGAGATAAATCTCAGAGTGCGCAGACACACTCTCAAAACGCCTGGCTGCAGCCGCATACGAATGAACCAGATCAGAGTTGCAGCAAGCCTCTGGAAGAGACAGAAAGGAAAATGATGGAAAAGTTTGAATTATTTTGCATTGTATTTGATGGGAATATATAATGAAATACAACATAACCAAACGTATGTGGACAACCCTTCTAATTTCAGTTACAATTTGAATGTAAGGAACTGAAATTCTGGATGGATGGATGGATGGATAGATAGATAGATAGATTAACTATTGTGGGACAGGTTGGAACAATAGATAGGAAGGAAGGAAGAAAGGAAGAAAATTCTCAAATTTATGGATGTGGTGCTGGGTTGTGCTTTTGGCCATATTTTATGAAAGAAGTTGTGAAAAAAAAAAGTTTGGGAAACAAGTTTGACTCACCCTCCGCAGAACAAGTTCTTGATCCTCATTCTCATCAGAGTCAAAATCTGAGTCAGAGTCTGGAACATACTCTCTCACTTTATTCCGGCGAAACTGAGTGGAGAAGAACAAACATTTACAAGAGACAAGAGAAAGTGAGGTAAACAAGCAGAAAAAAAGCTTTTAGCAATAACGAGCGGTGACATGGAAAAGAATAAAGTCAGTGTCTGCCCTTCAAACTCAAGATTCAGATTTAAACAGTGGCCTGCTTCTTTACATACAGAATACTGAAATTCACTGAAGACTAATAAAGGCTTTGGGTACAATCCCTGAACACAGGGGAGATATTATAAAGGCTTTAATTTATAAAAAATTTATTTTGTGAGCACAGGCATCATGAACAGAGTAACCGTCTAAACGGCTTTTTGTGAATTTATGAGAACCAATCAATTATCTTTTTGACACACGGCACAATAATTGGTGCTTAGTAACAACAAAATAAATAATTACAGGCACATCTGACACAGACACTCTGGGTGTCGATATGTACAGTACAGGTGCCCCAGGGTGAGACAGACGGCGAGTATATTAGTTTCAGATTACCCACCTCTCTCGTTTTTCTTTCCCACAGACATCTCACTCCCTTTTTATTTATCTACCGCAAACCTGCTCTTTTTCTGTAGGTCATGTGAAAGATTTACCTCTTCCAGCTCTCTTTGCTGTTCTCAGTTCACACATGTAGGAAAGTGATGAGTATATAGCAAAAAGAGAAAAAAAAGCTGGATTAAAAACATGCTTGTGACTATTATATACACTGAATGAATGAGATGAGAGTGAAGTGAGGGATAAAGATAAGTGAAGGTGGATGAGTGAGATTTACATTATTAGCTGTGTTAATCCAAGCCACGTGTGCCCTCGGATTGAGGGCAGACAGAAACACACAAACTTTAGCATAGACTTTAGAATTTACCTTTTTTCTCTCTTTTTCTTCCACATCAAAAAAGAAACATTGTGAGTACTGTGAATAACAAAGGGAGAATTTAAAAGGTGAAATATAAGAGAGACAGCAGAATTTGAAGGCTCTGCAAATGCTAGACACATTAAAACTTCACCACACTGCAGAAATTGTAAAATGACTGGATAAGTAATGAGAAACACCCTTCAGGTTTACCCCAGTTCTGTTGTCATGGAAACGGCTAATATCTGAGTGTTGTAGAAGTAGTAGAAGATTCTAACACAGTTTTTTTCTGCCTGGCACAGTGATGTGCAGTATTAATCTTATTATACTTAATTACAATTCAGTATTTTGCTTGAAATCGTATTTACCTCAGTGTTCATCCAGATGTATTTGAACATTGTCCTGGTCGCCTTGTTTAATAAACTGAATAATCTTCTCCACGTCCACAGGCATTCTTAATAATTAATAATCAACCAAAATATAAAATGTGTTAATTTTCATACAGAGTATTTCTGAAAAAATACCGATTTAACCTTATATAATGTTAGAGACACATTCATAGACTTGCACTTACCCTCTGTGGTTATAAAAGTACAGATTTCAAAAATGTGTGATGAGTTTCCTTTCAAACGACACGTTTTTAGTGTGTCTATGTGTCTGTCTTCATATGTTCCTCTTTGTAATCTGACAGGCCTCAGATTTAGCTTTGAGTTTTCCTAAACTAATCCCACCCATCCTCTCTCACTCATTCACAACACTCATAAAACTCCATGATTATGCTGTTTATGGGCACAGGTTTGCTGTATTGTATTTTCTTCTTCCCACATCTTGATATAGACATGTGGGGGCATGTTAGAACGAGCCGTTTTAGGTAGACGTGGTTGACTCTTAACTTTTATAAAGAATATCTTTGGATTTGAGACTTTAGTCTTTGCAACTTTACAGATCTTCTTTATGCACCAAGAGTTTGTATCACTTCAAAGAGAAAGGAAAAATTTAAATCGCATCATATGACCCTTTAATAATGTACAAATAATTCTACTCATTGCAAGTTATCCTCAGAACAGGAGTGCTAATTAGTGAGAAAGCCAATAGGGACAGACAATAGGAACCAAAAAACAAACAAAAAAATAGCTTGAGCTGCTATGCTGGGATTCAGACAACAGTGAGAAAAAGACAGAAGGTTGGAGAGAGAAAGAGAGAGATGAAAGCCGCACAGGTTTATATAAAGCTTAATAGGGGTAATTAAACAAAGTGGGGGCCAGGAAGAGAAAGGCTGGGATGACTGGGGTGAGCTGATAGGGGTAATTATTTGTACTGATTGAAGGTGATTAATTGAGGCTAGTTGTTCAGCTCACTGATGGACCCTCATAAAACACAGAGTCCATTAGAAGAGAGAGACATGACAGACAGAGAGAGAGAATAACCACAGTACTAGTGGGCTGGAATGACACTTTCACTCTTGACAGGACACAATCAACCTGCCCAGACAGGAAAGAGTTGCTATTTTTTTGTTTCATGATCTGTAAAGTTTCCTCATAAGGAGAATGCACAGATCTGGATTGCTCCTGTTGTCGCTGTGTGCCGGCTCTCTGGTGACCCATAGTGGTGCGTTCGGGAATCGAAGACTGTGCGGGACTCAGCTCGTGGAAGCGCTGCTGCTTGTCTGTGGTGACAAGGGTCTCTTCTACCAGCCTGGCAGGCGTATCAGAGAGCACAGTTTCCGTGAGTCTTGTTACACATGTATTTCTGTGCGATAGATTGTCAACATTACAATAAGTCCTAGCCTACTATACATGTTTTTTTGTAGAAATTATTTTGCGTAACAAGCATTAAGATAACCCAATCGATGCAAATTAAAGTTATTGGTTAAAAAAAGACAAATTCAATATCACATTGTGTGTGTGTGTGTCTGTCTGTCTGTCTGGTAGAGTTTAAGAGGCTATAATTTAAGAGAGAAGAAAAATAAATTATAAAAACGAACTAAAAACCGATTTTGTTTAGTAATGTATTTGTTACCATATTTATATTTACACCATATTTATTTATTGCATTTTTTTCTATAAAACAGTGCAAGTAAACATACTTAGGATAGCTATAAAACTGTCATTAAAAATTATGTCATCATACTGTTGTACCAAACCAATATGACTTTCTTTATTCTTTTGAACGCAAAAGAAAATTATATAGAAAAATGTTGGCATCTAGACAATTTTGGTGCCCACCTGCACAATTACTTCTATTGTTTAGAGGGAAAAAAAGAATTACACGTTTCTCAAAATATCTTATTTTATGTTCAATAGAAGATAGAAAGTCATACAGGCTTGGAATGACAAGAGGGTGAGTAAATTATGACAATGTTCATTTGTGGGTGAACTATCCCTTTTAAGTCTGAAATTTAATAGGATAAATTTAAGATATATTATCAAGCCATTAGACTACTCTTATACAAAAAAGATATTTTAACATCAAAAGGGCAGACTTTCAGGTGTAACATTTTTGTGGCAGTATCCAATTAAGTCCCTGTAGCCAACCATCCCTGGTCTCCCCATCTCTTGAAGAGTGTAACAGAGTAGCCTATTCGACGTTCATTAAGGTCTTTCTGTTTGTATGCGTTGTGTAGAAAATGGAAAACTATTTGATTAATTTAATTAATTTAATACTAGTATGCATGCTACGCCTGTATAGACTACTTTTGAATCCCTTGTAACACTGCTCGTCTTTCAACAGGCGTAAAGATGAGGAACAGCGCCCCCTTCCTGCGGCAGACTGGAGTGGCTGCTCAGAGTGCAGAGATAGGCACTGCCAGAAGCAGTGTTGCAAAGAGAGGCATTGTAGAGCAGTGCTGTCATTTCTACTGTGACTATTATGACCTGGAGAATTACTGTAACACATAGAGATTCTGCTGCATACACTTCGCCTGATAATGACTTGCATTATTTAAGTACTGCAGGTTTGGGATATGGTAGGCCTATTTGGATGATACCATTGACCTAATTATGTAGCTACAGCTGTGAATGAAGGATCACTTTAAATATTACGCAATGGGCATGTTTATGATTAAAATGTTTGCATATATATATATATATAAAAAACGGACCGTTTTTGTTTGTGTTGCACAAAACAAAGGCTAGGATATTAGAATGTTTATTGTAGGCCTTTATAATTATTATATTCCTGTAACTCAAACAGTAAAAGCATGTCACTAGCAACACCAAGGAGATGGGGTTGACTCTCAGGGAATGCTTGAACTGACAAAAGTGCAGAGGCCTACATTCAATACAACATAATTCATAAAAAATAAAACAGTATAAAAATAGGCCTACAATACAAAAAAAAAAAAATGTTTTTATGTAAACTTTTTTACATTTCCAAACAATACTGCAGTTTTATTAAAAATTAACCATCATGAATGTGCCAAAAGAAAAAACGAGTTATTATTCAGTTGCATTTAAAACCCAATTTTAAAATCAAATAGTATAGTCATACTATATTATTAAACTATATTGTATTTACTATTTCAAAATCACTTGAGTGCAGGCTCAAACAATCACCATAGCAGTGTTTCCCCTGCCATTATTTTAGGGGGGCGGCCCGCCCCCCCCACGGCACCCCCCCCCCCCCTTGAAGGTCAAGTTAATT
>NW_015664999.1:131731-142865 GCF_001515625.1 Sinocyclocheilus rhinocerous | reverse complement strand
CAAAGCCATAAACCTAGGGGAAACACTGCCATAGCATATATTTTAGACCATCAAGGATCGACTACATGACATAAATGTTAATGTACTGTGATCATTTAACCCTGAATTACTTGGTAGATTTTCTACTTTCTAATATTTCTCTTTAATTACAAAGACATTCGCCTCTGATTTGCATCGTCGACACACAAGCAGTATTTGATGAAAAACATAATTTCCCATAAACCCATGCCGGCAGTTTCACAGAAGGGGAAGCAAAATGGCGGAATCGGATGGGATGGGCCTCTTTTTGTGTTCCTTAAAGAAAAATGTTTCGTGCCTCTGCATGCCGTTTTAAAGTTAACAAAAACATTGTGGCGGTTTTTAGCAGGTAATCAGCTTTGGGATTCATCAGCCGGCTCATCTCTGCACTATGAAGGTAAACGGCTCTTATAGCTTGTCTAACTTAGCTAGCCAGCTAACCCCTGTGGACAACAAATTGTAGGTTATAAATTATTGCTGTTAGTGCGAGAAGGTTGCTTAAAATGAAGCACAGATTAAAAAAAAAAGTCAGCTAGTAATACTCGGTGCATTCAGAATGAGACGCGTAGTAAGTATTGCTGGTTATTTTATGACAGTTAACAAGTGAGTAACGTACATAGGTAGGCAAACACTGCAGTGGAGCACACCGACTAGATAGCATCGTCTGTAGCATCATCTTACATCAGTTTCATTCACTGCACACGATCAGTGCTGTCACTGGGCCAAGAAGCGAAGACACAGTGTTGAATGTCAATACAGATCAAGCTTTCTCCTCAGTTTACTCGAGTAAGCAAGTTTCACTGGATGCTCTTCAAGTTAAAGGTAGAGATTTAATGCAGAAGTAGTTTCCTCTAATCTCTCAGGTATGATTATCATAACGGGTTAAGCTTTATGATGGCCCAGAGCTGAAGTTTCAGATATAGGCTATTTATAACAATAGTGTTGTCTGCTATGTGTAGATGGGAACAGATGGACAGGCTGAAAAAGACGAAGGAGAAATTGTGCCAGGCAAGGTAAGTGTCATATCATCTTGTTAGTGCAGGTTGGACAGTCACTGTGATCATATATGTATTATAGACCATAAGATTAAGATTCAGCATGCACAGCACTCTCTGCTGAATACGCTTAATGTCTTCTGTCTTGTCTTCTTGTAGTCACAATCTGAACAATGTCCTGATGAAGAGGAGGACGTGGAGTCTAAAGCAGACAGAAGGACAGTTGGCTTAAGATGTTTCCAAGGAAACAGAGAGACCTTGGAGGATGAGCCTAGTGAACTGGTAAAATTATTTCATTTATTTATTTAGTTCAGTCCTGTTACATGCTTTGTCTGGCTTTTATTTACCCAGTTTGAAATCGGTGACCCTTGAACCAATTCATTTATGTTACACTCTTGTAGGGGGCTGCTGTTGTTACTTCCTCTGAGCCTGTATTTCTTGTGCCTCAGCTCAGCTCACAACCTCAGTATCTGGACTGGTAAGTGCTTACTTCAGCACATAAAGTTAAAAATTTAGCTTGATAGCACCAGCATTTGACTTGGTTTGCTTTTTATTTACTTTGAGGGATGTGAGTGTTGTGTCTCATTGATGTGCTTGTTGAAAGCTATAAAGGAATGTTTAATCGTCTTTGAAGTTGCTGGCCTATAAAGGCAAAGCATAGTACACATTTTATGAAAATTTTGTTATGACCAGAACTGGGTCCATTAGAGTCAGACTATGATCTGTCCTGTGACAAACAGGTTTAGATTCAGAGCTTCAGGGATATGATTGAGTGTGGAAGATTACATCAGATCAAACAAAATTCAGTCAAAAAAGCTTTGCCATTTTATCTGTTTCATTGTTGGTGTATTTCATTGCGTATTTCACTGGTGCATATTCTCTTTGTATGGGAGAGTAATCAGATGTTGTTGTTTTTTTGTATTGAAATGTTATTTGTTCTGAATTTGTTGTCATTTTAATATTTATAAACATGTATTTTGCTTTGGCACTTCAACATTATTACTTTAAAAAAAAAATGTTAATACAATTTTGCATCATTTTTATTTTTTGTCTCAGGGACAGTGAAAATGTCAACAGTGCAAGTAACATTTTGAAATACTGGCTTAACCGGGTCAGACAGAAAATAACTTTATTGTTGAGGCCTTTTTTGAGTTAAAAAAACTATAAACTTTCTTATATTTTTTTCTTCTCCTTTAGTTCATTTGATGTGGAGCTAACAGCAGAAGTGAAAGTCGAGAATGGCGCATCTCTTGCTTTGTTGACATTTGTTACCCCAAATCTTGGTTACCAGAAGCCAGGTAGGTTCAAGTCCATAGCTTGCCTAAGATAATGTAAATAGCACTGTGTGATCAAACTAATTCCTTTATTTTCGTTGTTTTTCTTAGGATCCTTCTTAAATGGAAATTTTCTCTTCCCACCATCTTTAAAGAAAAATAGAGTTTCTATAGACAGTTTTTTGCCTTTAGGCTCTTTTCCTGGATTTTACTCAAGTGTAACTCACGCCTCAGGACTGGCCTGTTCCCTCAAAAACTCTGATAGGGTCATAGAGATTGCCAAAAGCCCTCTCCCCTCATCACCCTCCAACTCACCATCATCTCCTTCATCTGCTCCCTCTTCTCCCTCCTCCTCCCCCTCATCTTCATCTCCTGGTGGAATGGGTACAAACTACCGTGAGGATGAGGACAGAGGCAGTGCTGGAGACAGCAGGGTCAGCAAAGGAACTGGAGACTTTGTGTCATCCACTTCGTCCTCTTTGGTGCCATCGTCAATGCCTGTGCCACCTTCTTCTTCCTCTAATCCCTCACTTCATGCATCTTCATCATTCACATATCCATGCAATGATGGACAGAGGGAGAGTTTAGAGAATGACATATATGACCCCTTTCACCCAACAGAGGGGGAGAGAGACCGGGTGTCCACTGAGGATGAGGAGGAAGAGGTTGATAAGTATGATCCATTTGAACCGACAGGTTCTCCAGCCTCTGAAACAGAGGAGGAAAAAAGATGTATGGATGAGGAGAATGAAGGAGGAAGCAGCATTAATAGCGAAGGGAATGTTGCAAAAGCTGATAGAGTGTTGGAAAAGGGGACACCTGCTGGCACAGAGGGGGGTCATCCAGATTCAACAGAAATTGACGCTCCATCTTCAATGTTCAATAATAGACCTTTAGATCTCAACAGCAATCGATCCATCAAAGACAGAATAAGGGAACAGGGAAAAAATCAAAGAGAACGGGGAACAGACTCTGAACACTCTGAGATAGAAGAAGGAGAGATAGTGGGAGCCAATGAAAGAGGAAGAGAACAAGTGATTGAGAGAAGGAGGGAGGTGTTGCTTCCATCTTCAAGCAGTCCCTCTTACCTTCAAACGGGTGTCCCAAAACCTGAGAGGATCTTACGGGTTTTAGAGGGTGATGGGTTTGTATCTGTCTGTGCTGATGAAGAATGGGAGAGGGAGCCAGTGGCTTCTGTGGGCGTCGGAGATCTGAGACGAAAACTGACAAGTAGGAGGAAAGAGAGGTTCAGATCATGCCCTTCTTCTGCATCCATATCACCACTACCTGTCCCTGTTTTGCCTTTGCCCTCTCCTTCCTTTTCCAATTCTCCACCTCTGTCCACTGATAAAGGGAGGAGTCGCAAATCCTCCAAGAGTTCAAAGGACAGGGATAGACGCAAGCGGAAAGAGGGAAGAGTAGAGAAGGAAAAGAGGAAAAAAAGGAAAGAAGAAAAGGAGTCAGGTGACGGTAAAAGAGAAAGCAAAGAGAGGGACAGTGAAAAAAGGAGTGTAAAAGAGAACAAAGACAAGGATAGGGATAGAGGGAGAAGTAGCCGAAGTGATAGCCACAAGAGGAAAAAGACACGCAGGAGCACTCCAGAACATTCCTCCCGCTCCCACTCCCAGAATGCCTCACGACACACACACAGTCGCAGATCCTGGTCCAGCCACTCTGAGGATCGCCACAAAGATAGAGACAGAGATAAAGAGCGGGAAAGAGAGCCAGAAAGGAACCATGAAAGAGAAAGGGACCGGTGGCGAGATGACAGGGATGCAGAGCGAGACAGAGACTCCAGAAGAAGAGATGAACGAAGGAAAGATGGGGATGATGATATCGGGAGGTCAAGCAGCCGAGAGAGAGGCAGTACAAAGAGGAGCAGAGGAAGCAGTGACAGGAGAGATGGAGAGAAAGAGATGGTTAGAGAAAGAGATCGAGACAGGGACAGGAGAAGAGATATTAGACCTGTTGTACCCCCGTCCATTCAGGATCTCAATGGCTCTGATCTTTTTGCGATCAAACGTACCATCACCGTTACCACCACTACAACAACCACCACAGTACCAGGTTCACCACCCCATAGCCAACGGCGCTCCCGCAGCCGATCCCATAGCTCGGACAAACATTGTAAGAGGAAGAAGAAACGAAGGAGACGATCAGATGATGAGGAAAGAAAGGACGAGGAGCATAGGAGCAGGTCCCGACCCACCTCCCTCACACCTCCTCGTTATCATGGATATGAGTCAGACCGACTCTCGGATCGTCCTGAGGTAGACATGCTCTCTTTGGATGGGGAAGCACTGGATTCAGACTACCCTTCACTAGAGGACTCACCACTACTTCCTCCTCCTCCTGAGCCACCTCTATCCAGTCCTAAAATTAAATCCGGAGCACCCAAAACTAGCCAACATCATCTAAAGAAGAAATCCAGATCTAGTAAGACAGTTGGTCAGTCTGAATCCACCTCCTCCTCTTCTCATAGACCAAAAGCCAAAAGTAAAAACCTTCTGTCATCTCTCTCACCACCTCTTTCTGCATCCTCAGGCAACACCACCTCCCTTCATCCTACAGCGTCCTCATCCACTACTAAACGAGGACAGAAAACCGGTAAGGAAAAAATAGGGAAGAAGGATGGCGGGCGTTCTGGCAGGTCCAAGAAGCTCAGTGGTGGTAGCAGAAAGGGTAAGCTCCAGTCTAAAGTCTCTGTCCTGGTTCGTGAGGGTGTTAGTAGCACAACTGGGAACTCTGGGAAGTTGGGCCTTGACCTTATTGGACCTGGTGGTGTTGTAAGTGGAGCTTCAGGGCCCTCAGTTGTTGGTGGGTCTATTGCTGTGGTTTTCCGCCGAGACAATGAGAGCCGATCACCGTTTCTTAAGCCTTGCTCAGAGACACTGGCTCTTCCAGGGAGAGGCAAAGACCCAAGCAAAACTGGGAAACAACGCAACATACTCGGGCCTCCGTCATCAACAAATCCGAGTGGACTAAAGTCAAAGAAAGCCAAGCCAAGCTCTGCTACATCCACGTCTTCATCTGCCTCTTCCCCAACTTCCTCTTTGGCAGCGAAACGTAGAAGGAGGCCCGGAAAGAAGCCCAGAGAGAAAGGGATAAGTGTGGATGGAAGTAATTCTAAAGGCGGTAATAATAATTGTAGCACGGTTGGTGGTGGTTGGCCGGGAGTAGCAACAGAAATGCAGCCTTTGGTTGGGGTTGGATCCAAGCCATCAAGTCCTCCTTCAGCTCTTCCTGGTCCCACTCCCTCCTCCTCTTCATCATCCTCCACTTCCTCGTCAGCAAGTATCCTTCCTCCATCTTCCTCACCACCACACACATCCCCGTTGTCTTTGCCTCCGTCTCGAGATACTAGGGAGTCATCCCCAGACTCTCAAACTGTTGATAGTAGCTGCAAGACACCAGAGCCTTCATTCCTCTTGGAGGAGGGCCCTGGTCAGTCCAAAGCCTTGTCTCTCACACCCTCAAAGTCCCCTGCCAGCCCTCCCGGTCTGCTGTCATCACAGATCAGGGGCGATACCATAACTCAGTCCAGTTCCAGTGCTAAGCCTCTCCCACCAGATGATCAAAAGGGCTCACCACCATGCTCTACTTCAACAGCTTTGGTGTCGGCCTCCGTCTCTCATTCCAGCGCTCCTCTGGCAAATGACCCTTCTTCATCCTCCTCTTCTTCAGTGTCCTCATCTTCAGTTAGCAAGCCACCACCACCTCCACCTCCCCCCCCATCAGCTCCGCCATTACCCTGGAGTCTACAAACCGGAGTGGACTGCACTGCTGGAGGTGTTTTAGCATGTGAGTATTTATTGCATGATTTTTAAGTAATTCCCTTCTGACATGCATTTTGAATGTATAGTGGGATTAGAATGTCATAATGTTCTGCTGTTAAATCCCTTTTCAGTGACCGCTCTCCTCTTCAAAATGGAGGAGGCCAATATAGCCAGCAGAGCCAAAGCACAAGAGTTCATCCAGGCCACAAGTCAGGTAAAATCTGTGATATTATTATGGGGTGGTCACATTACACTTTTCGTTCCATTGACTTCCATTCACATGAATGCAAATTCAGGAGACCAGAAAATGGATGCTCATGTGAATGTGAATTCTGATCTGCAAGTTTGTGTCATTGAAGACATGGCCAATAGAAGATCGATACATCACAGCGTGACCTCTTAGCTGATTTTAAAAAAATCACATTAAACCTGCTGGCTTGCAGTGTTACATAAAAGTGGAGTAATTATGCATTTAAAAAAATGAGTGTGACGTCATATCTCGTCGGTTGCAGAGTCTGAAAAAGTTTTGCATGCTTTAAAGTCTAGTGTGACTGCCCCTTTACTATTATTTCATTTAATGTTGTTTTGCCTTATAAATGCACAATGATTCCAGAATAATTCTGTATCCTGTTTTAAAGCAGCTCTACCAGAGGCCTCAAGTCTAGCTGATTGACCGTTTCAATCGCTATTGATTGAGAAGTAAATGAATTAACTTACTTAAAAGTGTAATAAAATTGTAAGATTCTCCACTTTCATTTTACACAGATTCTCTCTCAGGCCAATCAGAACCAGGCACAGCCACACCCTCCTTCATCATCCTCATCTGTCTCATCACAAGTTCATCCACCTCCATCACATGCTCCACCCCCAGGACCCACTCCTGCACAGTTTATTCTCCACAGCTCTGTCCCATTGGTTGGCTGCACCAAAACTCCTCCTTCACACTTTCTCCCTGGACTCTCAATGGGTGGAGGCTGTGCTCAAACTCCACCGC
Source organism: Sinocyclocheilus rhinocerous (assembly GCF_001515625.1). Classification (NCBI taxonomy): domain Eukaryota; kingdom Metazoa; phylum Chordata; class Actinopteri; order Cypriniformes; family Cyprinidae; genus Sinocyclocheilus; species Sinocyclocheilus rhinocerous. The sequence goes on along the minus strand of NW_015664999.1, from coordinate 135,808 downwards.
CTCCATTGCCAGTGCCAACAGGGGGCAGTGAAACGGGCTGGGATAATGACAGTAAAGACCCTGACAAGGTAACAGCAATTCATTTAACATCGTTCTCTCTCTGTTTCACCCCATAGGTCTTGTAGACAAACATCGAATTCCTTTCGTTCTATACATTTCTATATTTCTGTAATTAGGTCTGCAAAAAGAGTAGAAGTAATTAAATTAAACAATTCAAGGTGCATTGAAGTTGAATAACTTTAAAGTCCAGTTGCAATGTGAATGCAAAGATAATGGTTTTTGATTTTAGGTTCAGTTCTATTGGCAGCAGGATTGGCCAAACATTAATCTAAAAACAGTTTAAGGACAAAAGATATTGTTTTCTTGCTTTCAGTGTTTTTATGTATTTTTGTTCTATTAGTTTGGAAATCAGAGCAGCAATAAAATAAGTTAAAGGTTTATCATGCTGCAGTTCAAAACATTGACAAATAATTTTTTTTTTTTTTGGCCAAATCATGCAACCCTATCTATAACAATCTAAATCAATTACTTTTGATTAGTATCTGAAGAAGCTCCACACCCAGGAGAGGGCAGTAGAGGAAGTCAAATTGGCCATCAAGCCATACTACCAGCGTAAAGACATCAACAAAGACGAATACAAGGATATCTTAAGGAAAGCTGTGCACAAGGTAAATGTAACTTCAAGAAAGCCTTGATTTGCAGCACACAATATAGTGCTACTAATAAATATCTTTATAATAAATGTCTTTACCTCACAGATTTGTCACAGCCGGACAGGTGAGATAAACCCAGTTAAAGTGAGTAACCTGGTCAAGCTCTATGTCCAGAGGTACAAGTATTTTAGAAAGCACGGCCGCAAGATGGACGAGGAGGAAAAAGAGGACAGAGAGTCTGCCTCAATGCATTCCTCAACATGATTGGACAAAGACTGTTTATTTCTCTCCATCTGGTTGAACAAGTTTGCAAAATCTCCTCCCCTGCACGTGTTTGGGCCCACCATGGCTACTGAGTGACAGTCGTTTGTTATATTGCTCTGTTCCCCCTATGTGTTGACATCATGTAAACTTGAGTACTCCACCCCCCTTCCTGTCTCTCTTTCTTGTCTTGCTATAAATATGTATGAATATAGAATGTGGTATGATATAAGGTGTACTGAAAGCATTCTAAAGTATACACTCGAGAGGGAGAGATAAAGATGGCACACACACTTTCTTACACATAATGTTCAACCTGTATATACTTTAAGTACACTACATAGGTGTTCGTCCTTCCTCTCTCCCTTTCAGAGAAGGGTGCACATTTTAAATAGCAAGCTAGCTTACACATTTATTACTATTGAGATTTTGAGTGTGAAAGAATGAATGAAAGAACTGAGAACAGAGTTTTAACGTTCCCTGTCAGATTTTCTTTAAAACTAGGATTGCAAGTGCAACCTCATTCTTCTTACTGCGTCAGAGAGCATTCATTTGTAGAGGTGCTACTCAGACACGTGAAACTCTTTCAGATTTTGAGATAGCTGTGGAATGGAGGATATTTATCGGTTTCATCTTATAGGACAGTGAATGTGTTTATACATGGAACAGACTGATGTTTGAGGATGTTTGGTTTGTTTTTGATTTTTACTTCAATTATAAACAGCTGAAATTTAAAAGTACTCTGACAAAATGTCATCACCTAGCTAGAAAATTTGTTTTACCCCATCGAAGCTTCACATAATATAATTGAGTTGGCAGAAGACAGTCAATGGAAGAGGTACTACCGTGTGTATATGAATGGTTGAGATAAATGCATGCATGGTTTTATTTGTACTGAAGAAAACTGCAGTGAATTTGAAGGTCACATGAGAGATAAACTTGTGCCCTAACTTCCAAATGAAGACGTCTGATTCTTTTCTTAATCAAACCAACAGTTTTCTGCTAAAAGCTCCATAAGCATAAAAGCAGCAGTTCAACATCATTTGTGACTTGTTTATTTCTCCCAATTTTAGGTGTATGTATGATTTGCTATCTAAAAGCTTGCCCTATTATTGCCCTTGATTACTGTGAGTTATAAACTAAAACCTTATATAGTACAGACGTTACAGTTTCCCTCTTTACTATTATAACAATAAGTTGTTATGCAATAGATGGTGACTACATAAATGCAAACAAACAGACAAATGTGCATATTTAAAACAAATCAAATTTGCAATGTAACTACCTCAGGTATCATACACTGTAAGAATAAAAAACAGATGATGTCCTGGCATAAAATTATCAGTACATTTTCGGTTAAATATTAGAATGTAATGCAATGCATAATTCAAAATAGGGTTAAAACACCTGTTAAAAAAAATTTGAAATTTCCTTCATATTAACACATTGGGCCATATTTTATTCATACTTACAGAGTGTACAATAATTCAAGTATAGCTATTTGGACAGTACTTTTTCATACTAGCTTGTAGGGCTGGGCGATATGGCCAAAAAAAAATCATATTGGTATTTTTTGGATGAATTGCGTTATACCATAGGCCCATATATCTCGGTATTTTGTACATTTTTCTGTTTGGATTATATATATATATATGTGTGTGTGTGTGTGTGCTTTTTACAGTATAGTGTCCCCATCACTACACTGGGGCATTAGGACCCACACAAAACACATCTTAAGCACCCCCTACTGGCCTCACTAACACCTTCTTCCAGCAGCAACCTAGTTTTCCCAGGAGGTCTCCCATCCAGATACTAATCAGGTTCAATACTGCTTAGCTTCAGTGGGCAACCAGTCTTGGGCTGTGCCTGTGGCCATATCTGAACACAGAGATATGTGGCTGTGGTTGATTAAAAACTATTTTAATCATTAATGCCATTAAAGTCTGTTAAATATTATAAAATAGTATTACATTGCCTAATATTAAAATACAGTTCTGAGAGTAGTGGAAATGCAGTGCTTAATAACCAATCCACTTTTTTTTTCTCTAAAGAGTTTTTGAATATACATGGTAGCAATAAAGTGGACATAAAGATTTCCTAAAGAACATTGCAGCTGATGTCCACCATCATGATGACCTGATGATGGATTTAAACTGACCTGTACACAGTATTAATCATTATGTGAAACAAGTACTATACAGTCATCTGAGCTATGTCACCACTATGGCCAGAGATCTCATCAAACCTTCTCAAAATACCTTCTCAAAAGAAACCCCTGCACTTATATAATTAAGTGAGTCCTGTTTCAGATTTTTTCATGGTGTATAGCCTACTTTGTTGCATTATTTCCTTCATTAAATTGTGGTGGAAGTGAAATATTTATTGCAAAGTGTGAACATTCTCACATCTTCATCACATGTGTTGAATTAGTGCATTTCATTTAGACATGTACCAATTATACTAATTCCATACTCAATTAAAAAATTAATCTGGACATTCCTGTAATAGCCTCAGAACATTCTTATAGGCTACTCCCATCATATGGGTTTATATATTTGGACAAAAATACTTAGCCTAACTCACAAATTTTAAAGATTTAAATCGTTTTTTTTTATCACAACATATTACAGGTAAATTATAAATTATTAATTCAGTCATGTAATATCCTTTTTTAGTTAATATTTATTTCCTTACTATTATTAATAAGCTTACTTTCTAAATTTCATTCTTCTTTCTTTCTTTCTTTCTTTCTAGAGAGAGTACATACCCTAAAAAACATTATGACAGCAATGACCGATTCTTTTCAATTTTCAAACACACCGGCATTTTTGTTTTACTAATAATCTCGCGACCATTGGGAAAATGAATAGCCTTAATATTTGAATCTTGCAGGTGAGAGCTTAAAACCTATCCAACTGACTAAACTTCCTGGTACTTCAGTCAAACCGGCATAACTGGTCACGCCGAAATGACATTTTAAGGTCAATAGTAGCCTACTTCAAAAAGACACGCCTGCAGGGACGTGAAAATGTGGAAACCTTTTCTCATAACCAGAAGTATCCGGTTATTACGGAGCCCGGGAAGTCACCTGTAGGAGAAAAAAAAACAATCCGTGGCGACGGTTTTGCAATCCGTCCCCTCAGTTTATAAACCGTACTCCCGA